>NW_022639944.1:0-1249 GCF_010583005.1 Odontomachus brunneus | reverse complement strand
TCCATGGAGACTGACACCCTTGTGCCTCCCTCCAGTTAGGTGCACCCGACCACCACTGGAGAGGCTCACAACTTGGGACGTGAGAGCCCGCCGACCGCTCTCACCCCGGTACTTGTCTCCACCAAAGAAGGTGTCGTCCCCGGCACAGAATCACCAAGCCACACAGACGTCGCCCAGGAAGCCGACACTCGCACCAGGCGTCGCCAGGATCCCGACAGCACCGAAAAACCCAGATCCACGCGTCAGCAGCGTCAGACATTCGGTGTCCCCACGCAAGCTCGCATAGCCAGGAAAGTTTCGAGCCCACGCCGGCTCGCCGAAAAAGCCCGCATTACACGGAACCTTCCGAAAGACAAAACGACTTCCAAGGATCCGGCCCTGGAAAGGAACCTCGACAACAGAATAATACACATACATACAGACACACACACCCCATCTGTACTCCAAATAAAAATGTTCTTGTTTCCGTAACAGAGTACAATTCTTACGTGTACCTTCCCACTGCGAGCGTGTTATAGGATAAGGCTAAGATCTTGTGAACGCAAACTAACGCAACCACATTTAGCTCTGCTACTTTCATTCAGGATGTCACCCGCTCGCATGTCCTGTCCCGCGTGCCTAGTGGTAGTGTCATTTGTGTTTTGTGGTTTTTCTTTCTTGTGTATGGTTTTGTGGTGTGGTGTTTTTATATTTTGTTTATTTATTTCTCCAGTGGGATTGCCCATCGTGCTCGGGGTTTTTCTTCCCCGCGGAAGTTGCCCCGACGGCGCCTTTCTAGCGCTTGTCGTTTTGTACGGCGAGGAGGCGCGTCGCCTCCTGCCAGAAAGCGTATACGAGACGGGTGCACGTCGACCTCCTAGGGGTCACGGAGACGGGGGCGCCGGCATGGCTGCGGTGGAGCCCCTGCCCCAGGTGGGATCGTCCCGGGCCTCTAGCCCTTGGCCCGACGTATTACGTGGTCGCGGTAGGGGTGTGCCGCCTCGTCAGTAAGTTTTTTAGTTTTCTACATATAGTTTTATGCGATAGATTCGCGTGCGTACGTAGCGTTCGTCGACCGCGTTTTATTGTGTAGTTTTCATTTCCGTGCTTCTGAACTATTTCGTAGGGTCCTACCCACATTGCATCTAGCTTTTTTGACCTTCTCTGTCGCACCATTTCATCATATAATAGTACTTGGTCTCCTATGTCAAATACAGTTCTCTTAGCTATTCGATCATATTATTTGCTTTTCGCTTTTTCTTTTTTAACG
>NW_022639943.1:23938-24204 GCF_010583005.1 Odontomachus brunneus | reverse complement strand
TAGCAATTCCTCTGAAGGAAGTAAATTCGTTGGCAATAGCCGATGCCTTTACTAAAGATTTTATTTGCATCTACGGAGCTCCCAAGGCGCTCTTAACTGACCAAGGTTCCAATTTCCTAAATTCTTTAATGAGAAATCTCTCGAGAAAATTCGGCATTAAGCAATATAAAACCACGGCCTACCATCCTCAGTCTCAAGGCTCAATCGAAAGATCACATCATTCATTAATAGAATATTTGAAAACACAAATCACAAAAGAAAATAAT
>NW_022639943.1:22101-23831 GCF_010583005.1 Odontomachus brunneus | reverse complement strand
ACACCCCTTTTCAATTAATTTACGGACGAATACCTCGTCTTCCCTCTTCACAAAGACTACTTGAAGAAAATTTAGAACCAACATACCAAGAATACCTTTCCGAATTATTCCAGCGCTTACAAGAAACACAAGAAGAAGCCAGACAAAATCTAATTAAATCAAAGGAAAGAAATAAACATTACTACGATAAGCGCATTAACCCCGCAAATTTTAAGGAAGGAGACTTCGTATTTTTATTAAAAGAACCCGTTAAAGGAAAATTCCCAGATCAGTATACAGGACCATACAAAGTTTTAGAAATATTACCAAATAATAATATTACCTAACAGTATGGAAGGAGAACACGCACAGTACACATGGACAAGTTAAAGCTTTCACATATAGAACCAGGATGAACAAAACTAATCGACACCTCTGTTTCAGGGTGTTGCTGATTTTTAGACCACAGCCCGTGGAGACCGTCCGCATTTCATTTAACGTCACTAAATCAAGGTGCTTACGGACGGGAGGCTTCAAATATATCTCCACACACTTATTTCTATGCTAACTTCATATTTTTAATCACATTACCAACACACTAACATTCTTTGAAAATAAACATTCCACTATTCACTAACTAACAACGGTTACGATATTAAAACTAAAACCTTCTATTAACAACATTTCCATAATTCAAGATGAGTAAGCTCGATGAAATATTAGCACAATACCCTAGTATGATGAGCGTAAAATGCGTCATACTAGCTGGATACAAATATCAAACCCAACCAGGGGTTCTATGTATAAAATGCTACATACGAAAATCTTGCCCACCCGGATTAAAATACGGGATATTTCATGGATTCGCACTTGGAGAAATAGAACAAGCTTATTGCTTGCTTTGTAATCGCGCTCTAGCTGTAGTCGAGCCTATAGTACTCTGTCTTCCCTGTTTCCACAGATATAAACAAGTCTTTGACACACTCAACACTAAAGGATACAGAACAAACAAAATAACCTCCATGCTTTATAATCATTTCACTAATCGTATTGTAAAATTCCACATTCCAGAATGTGCAGACCCAAAAGACCCGCACCCTACATCCACCCCCTTATAAAAGGATTTCCTGGCATCGAAAATGCCCGGTGCACAACTGCCTTCGGTTACATAAGAGAAGGAGAATCACGGCATCCCTTATGCAGCGACTGCATGAACCGTTTAAATTTCCCTATAGAATACCGCCCTGCCTCTTGGCATGGAATAACCGAAGGAAATAAATTAAGAATACCTTGCATCGGATGCAACATTAGCCCCGGCGCACACAATCAATTCGAGATTGCCAAATTTGCTATTCGGCTTACATAGAAGCAATTACTGAAATCAAAATTCACATGGGAATAGATCCCGCAAATATAAGTAATTTTATTTACGATCACAAAAGGGAAGAGATAATCGAACTGTCCATTTGGACAGAGGAGGAATCACAGGAAATTAATATTCATCTTTTAGATAACGAAGACATGTAAAACCTCACAATTTCACATTATTACTTTACATACTATATTTAAACATATTACTATACTTCGTATATAATTGAATTCAAGCTATAATCATTTTATTCACAACGATGCGTTATTACAATACCATTTACATATAAAATTCTGGTTATTATACACTGATTATCATGATTATTATACACATAGAGGGACCCAATAACTCAATAATTGTAAAACGTCACTTCGGCGTTAAA
>NW_022639943.1:21353-22091 GCF_010583005.1 Odontomachus brunneus | reverse complement strand
TGATTATTATACACATAAAGGGACCCAATAACTCAATAATTGTAAAACGTCACTTCGGCGTTAAAGTCACTATATTCTATGTACTCCATTGTATTCGATTATGAACAATATATAATATTCATATAATCGCTCGAGTTTTTCCTCACCTTCCGGTGCAGGACGAGTGAAAATCTAGTCAATAGCTTACCAATTCGCTGCTAACCCCCGACTACAAGGGGCATAATAATAATAATAAAAAAAAGGGGAAAAAAAATAATAAACATAATAAAAAATAATAAATAAAAAATATAGTAATATAGTAATATAAGTATATACATATATAACAAAATATATAAAGGCAAAATATACAATAACAAATATAAACAATATTCTTATATTGGTTTATTATTATTAATAATAGCTCTAGTACAATATTAAAAGTCTAGAATAAGTCACGCTAATACTATTTGGTTCACAGGAGTCAACAACACCATGCTACTCATCGGCATCTGGCTGGTGACTCTCTCGCCTACTAATTCCTTATTGGGATATGATTGCGGAGGTCGACACCTCAACATAACATCTGTTTCGCTCCTCAATTCAGGAGACTGCAACCTGGACATTAAAACAACCAACGACACGAACGTCTACGTCCAACTACTCCAACTGTCAGAATACAACTATGCCGAGGTCACCCAATGCAAAATCGAGGTGCAGCGCCATATCTACTATTGTGGAATGCATTCCCACATATCCACA
>NW_022639943.1:18348-18610 GCF_010583005.1 Odontomachus brunneus | reverse complement strand
ATTAATTCTTATCCAGCATCACGTCGCGTATATCCCTTGGCTTTTCAGATCAAACTGTCTAACGAAGACCTATTATACACTACAATTTTATATATTACACTACATAATTATATCACACTTTGAGATAAAATATATATATTGATACTATATTCAAATTCTATATGATTGTAGTTCCTTTCCTACTAGATCCAGTTAGTATAATTTTATAAGTTTTAAGGACGATCAATTATTTTCCATCCCTAACCTATTCACGTACATACAT
>NW_022639943.1:17434-17637 GCF_010583005.1 Odontomachus brunneus | reverse complement strand
ACAAGGACAGAATATATTTTAGGCAAATTGATTCGTAGTAGAAATGATCGAGAATTCAGAAGGTACGTTAAAGATAATAATCCAAAGTCTACGATATCATGAGCTCTTATAGAATAAACTATATGCGATATTATAATTAGTTATTATAAGTTTTATTGTATTTAAAAATAAGGAATCTTACTAATTCACTCGTCAAAAACGGC
>NW_022639943.1:16205-16323 GCF_010583005.1 Odontomachus brunneus | reverse complement strand
AATTATTAAAGGACGAATAAAGCACGTGGTCAGTATAAATTCATTTTATTCAGTTCAATAATTTATCATTTATTATAGTTATCATTACATTATTTTTTACACAACACTACACTCTCTT
>NW_022639943.1:15942-16195 GCF_010583005.1 Odontomachus brunneus | reverse complement strand
ACAGAAAATCAAAGACGAAAAAATTCATTTTTTAACAAACAATTTTCTTCACTTCCCAGACAGGATGCCCCATCCACCAGTCCTAGAGGATTTTATAATCCTCCACGCACACAAACATTCGCCGACCTTAATCAACCTTGTAATATTTTACAAAGGCCTTCCGCTCCCTTCATTAGACCACTCATACCAGGGCAACCGGGACCTAATGCCCCAACCGGGAAATTTTGCCGATATTGTAAAAATGAAGGTCATT
>NW_022639943.1:6370-14818 GCF_010583005.1 Odontomachus brunneus | reverse complement strand
ATTGGGGAGAACAACAAGCACAAGCTTTCGAAATCTTGAGAAATTATTTAATCACTGAACCTTTGCTACAATATCCCGACTTCTCACGACCCTTTAACTTAACGACAGACGCGTCAGGATTCGCCATAGGCGGAGTTTTAAGTCAAGGACCGGTCGGAAAGGATCTTCCGATCGCGTACACTTCAAGAATTCTGAACTCAGCAGAACAAAATTATTCTACGATAGAAAAAGAATGTCTAGCTATCGTATATTGTACTAATTATTTTAGGCCATATTTATACGGAAGAAAATTTACAATTATTACCGATCATAAACCTCTAGTATGGCTTAATTCGATTAAAGACCCATCTTCCCGACTGTGGAAGTGGCGCACTAAACTATCAGAATATGAATTTGAAATCCAATATAAAAAAGGAACTCTTAATAGTAATGCAGACGCTTTGTTGAGAAATCCTCCAATTGCCTCAAGCAATCCCCTTTCTATTCAAAACCCATCTACCCTTAATGAATCCTCAAATGAATCATTATTTTCTTATCAAACTGCACCCAGCAAACCACGCTGTAGTGACGCTCGCGATAGTTCGCGCCCCGCGATAAGACCCTTACCAAACGAACCATTGATCGAAGATCCAGATGACAACGCCTTACCTTCACCCCCCGTAAATACGGAACACGCATTCCCATTCCCTCCAACAATCACCCAAGATTTACAAACTATAAATAACGAAGAACCAGCTATGGAAATAGTAATATCTTACAACGATAGTAATAGTGACACTAATAATGAACTCCAACCAGAAACTCGAAACATAGGATGGGACAATATATTTTCAAATTCAGAAGATGAACAGTCAGATAAAGAAATAATAGATGAAACAGAAAGTAGCGACGACGAAGAAATTTTTGAATCAAATTCCGTACCAATCAATTCACCACGACCACAACCACTTCTTAAAATTAACGAAACTCGCGAACCACTTCTTTCACGCAATGACAATCAAGTAATATTTATAACTCTGGACGGAACCCTATACGATAATGGTGCAAAAGAACTCCAGCAAGCCGAACGTCTTCCCAAATATGGAAACATTAATTTAGAAAGAGCTAAAGTAAATGCTTTTGGCACTAGAGTTCTGATATCACTTCCAATCAAGGTAGATAATCAAACGATTGTAGACTCGGACAATGTAAAAAATTGTATTAAATCCCTCCTGGATGTAACGGGAGAAATAAACCTTAAATCATTTAGCATGCGTAAGACAGATCGTTTCGATGATATTCCCTGGAGCTACATTCAAAAGCAATTCGTAAAACATTTCAAAGATAAAGACATTAATATAACAATCTGTAAAGAACTGATACAAATTCCCAGAGAAGAAAATAGACAAATGCTTATAGAAGAAAACCACTCGTCTGCAATAGGTGGACATAAAGGAGTTACGAAAACCTACAATAGATTAAAGACAAATTTCTCATGGCCCAACATGAAAAGAGATATTCAGGAATTTATTCAACAATGCAGGGAATGCCAATTAAAAAAATTAACACGAATCAAAATAAAACAACCTATGATCATTACGGACACACCAGGAGCCGCTTTCGATAAAATCTCATTAAACATAATGGGACTTTTACCCGCAACTAATAAGGGAAATACACACATCTTGACAATCCAAGATCTACTCACAAAATATTCGGTAGCAATTCCTCTAAAAGAAGTAAATTCGTTGGCAATAGCCGATGCCTTCACTAAAGATTTCATTTGCATCTACGGAGCTCCCAAGGCTCTCTTAACTGACCAAGGTTCCAATTTCCTAACTTCCTTAATGAGAAATCTCTCAAGAAAATTTGGCATTAAGCAATATAAAACCACAGCCTACCATCCTCAGTCTCAAGGCTCAATAGAAAGATCACATCATTCCTTAATAGAATATTTGAAAACACAAATTACGAAAGAAAATAAATGGGACGATTATTTAAGCCTAGCCATGTTCTCTTACAATACCAGCGTACACGAAAGCACCCAATACACTCCTATCCAATTAATCTACGGACGAATATCTCGTCTTCCCTCATCACAGAAACCACTTGAAGAAAATTTAGAACCAACATACAAAGAATACCTTTCCGATTTATTCCAGTGCTTACAAGAAACCCAAGAAGAAGCTAGACAAAATCTAATTAAATCAAAGGAAAGAAATAAACATTACTACGATAAGCGCATTAACCCCGCAAATTTTAGAGAAGGAGACTTCGTATTCCTATTAAAAGAACCTGTTAAAGGAAAATTCCCAGACCAGTATACAGGACCATACAAAGTTTTAAAAATATTGCCCAATAATAATATCACTATACAATATGGAAGAAGAACACGCACAGTACACATGGACAAGTTAGAGCTTTCACATATAGAACCAGGATGAACAAAACTAATCGACACCTCTGTTTCAGGGTGTCCCTGACTTTTCAGACCACAGCCCGTGGAGACCGTCTGCATTTCACCTAACATCACTAAATCAAGGTGCTTACGGACGAAAGGCTTCAAATATATCTCCACAAACCTGCTTTTATGCGAATACCATATTCTTAATAACACTACTAGTACACTAACATTCTTTGAAAACTCGACATACCACTAAAAACTAAACCTCCTTTTAACTACACCTCTATAATTCAAAATGAATAAGCTCGATGAAATATTAGCACAATACCCTAGTATGATGAACGTAAAATGCGTCATACTAGCTGGATATAAATACCAAACACAACCAGGGGCTCTATGTATAAAATGCTACATACGAAAATCTTGCCCACCCGGACTAAAATACGGGATATTTCATGGTTTTGCACTTGGAGAAATAGAACAAGCCTATTGTTTGCTTTGTAATCGCGCACTAGCTGTAATCGAGCCTATAGTACTCTGTCTTCCCTGTTTCCACAGATATAAACAGGTCTTCGACACACTCAACACTAAAGGATACAGAACAAATGAAATAACTTTTATGCTTTATAGCCATTTCACTAATCGTATTGTAAAACTCCACATTCCAGAATGTGCAGACCCAAAAGACCCGCACCCTACATCCACCCCCTCTTTAAGGAATTTCCTGGCATCGAAAATGCCCGGTGCACAACAGCTTTCGGTTATATAAGAGAAGGAGAATCACAGCATCCCTTATGCAGCGACTGCATGAACCGTTTAAATTTCCCTATCGAATACGGCCTTGCATCTTGGCATGGAATTACTGAAGGAAACAAATTAATAATACCTTGCATCGGATGCAACACTAGTACCGCGCACACAACTCATACGAGACTGTCAAAAATGTTATTCAGCTTATATAGAAGCAATTACCAAAATCAGAATTCACATGGGAATAGATCCCGCAGACATAAGTAATTTCATTTATAATCACCAAACCGAAGAAATAATCGAACTGTCCATTTGGACAGATGAGCAACCATAAGAAATTAATATCCATCTGTTAGATAACGAAGAACCGTAAACCTCACAATTTTACATTACCACTTTACATACTGTAACGGAATACACACCCACCGGACAGTAAATTCCTTTTTTTTTTCCTCTTCTCGTATAGTGTCACGTCCGTTACGACTGTAATACTCCTCTAACTTTACTTGCCCTAAGCCGCCGACGCGAGCGCCACCTCTCCAGGTGGATAGTAAGTTACCGCGGGCCCTAAGCCCGCTGACGCGAGCGCCACCTCTCCAGGTGGATAGTAAGTTACCGCGGGCCCTAAGCCCGCTGACGCGAGCGCCACCTCTCCAGGTGGATAGTAAGTTACCGCGGGCCCTAAGCCCGCTGACGCGAGCGCCACCTCTCCAGGTGGATAGTAAGTTACCGCGGGCCCTAAGCCCGTGATCCGTCGATCACGAACGGTGCTAGCAGCAACGATCAAAAATCCTAGTCTTAGTGAGGGATATCTACCGCCAATCCGTATAGACGACAATATTCATTTCGGAAATGCTGTCGTTTCAAATCATAACGGCAAAGCACTGGTCGGTATAATAAATACCGGAATCTCCGATCGGGAAATTAAAATACCCTCAATCGAATTGGAGGAATTCGAGTTAGCCTCGGTCACTTCAAACCCCACAGACCGCGCACCGGAAAGTAATAGACGGATCTTTGTCACGAGGGAGACAAACTCCCCTAAGAATTGTTCTAGAGCTATTGAAGTACAGGCGTGTCTCCGCCTGGAACATTTAAATGAAGAAGAAGCAAGGCACGTTTCATCCCTCGTGGAGGAGTATAACGACTTATTTAGACTCCCCGGTGATAGCTTAGGTTACACAAGCGCGATTACGCACAAAATCCCCACGACGGACGAAAGGCCGATCAATACGAAACAATACCGGTATCCGCCGATCCATAAGGAAGAGATAGGGAAACAAGTCAACGAATTACTCCAAAACGATATAATTAAAACCTCGACTTCACCTTATAACTCCCCCCTATGGATCGTGCCCAAGAAACCTGATTCAAAAGGCAATAAAAGATGGCGCATGGTCATCGATTACAGATCACTAAACGAAAAAACCATCGGCGACGCGTATCCGCTCCCGAATATTACCGAAATATTAGATCAATTGGGAAGCGCGAAATACTTCAGCGTTTTCGACCTCGCGTCCGGATTCCACCAAATCCGAATGCATGAGGCAGACGCGCCAAAAACGGCCTTTTCCACACCCAACGGGCACTACGAGTTCAAGCGCATGCCGTTTGGACTCAAGAACGCCCCGGCCACCTTCCAACGCCTCATGGATTTGGTATTAACGGGCCTACAAGGGACCGAACTATTTGTGTATCTAGATGATATTGTGCTATACGCTAGCTCCTTGCAGGAGCATAAGATTAAGTTCAGGAAATTAGCCGAACGCCTCCGGGAAGCGAATCTCCGTCTCCAGCCGGACAAATGTGAGTTCTTGCGTACCGAAGTCACTTACCTCGGTCACATTATAGGAGAGCAAGGGGTTAAACCCGACCCGAAGAAGGTCGAGGCCGTGAGAAGCTTTCCTACCCCCAAGAATCCCAAGGCTATTAAACAATTTTTAGGCTTAGCGGGATACTACAGACGATTCGTCCCAAATTTTTCGAAAGTAGCTAAACCGCTCACGAGCCTGTTAAAAAAGGACGCCCCATTTGTCTGGGACGAGTCGCAAACGGAAGCGTTCGAATACTTGCGAAACTCCCTATGTTCGGAACCTATACTGCAGTATCCAGACTTTACGAAACAATTTGTAGTCACGACTGACGCATCCGGAACCGCAGTAGGCGGAATTCTAAGCCAGGGCCCTATCGGAAAGGACCTTCCCGTGGCATATACCTCGCGTCTTCTGAACAAAGCAGAACTAAACTACTCAACAATTGAAAAGGAACTTCTAGCCATAGTATACTGTGTGCAGCACTTCCGTCCGTATCTTTACGGGAAGCGATTCCAGTTAGTAACAGACCACAAACCACTCGTGTGGTTACATTCAGTCAAGGACCCGACTTCGCGTTTAGTACGGTGGCGACTAAAACTCTTGGAGTACGAATATGAAGTTATTTACAAGGCAGGGAAAATCAATGCGAATGCAGACGCCCTATCGCGCAACCCAGTGGAACGGCCATTGTTCCCCCTCACTCACGAACCTCGATCCTCTAGCTCAGAAGAATCATTATTTCACGCACCAACTACCAATCCACCTCCCAATACACCACAACTTCCGGCGGTTACGCCGCCACCAAGCGACGCAGACACAGACGCATATGCAACAAACGAAAGCGACAACCACGATAGTACAGACGACACGAGCGATAGTGAATCAGCCATTTTTGACAACACCAACGAACCCTACATCATAAACAGAGATAACGTCCAAGAAATCAGGGACAACTTCACCCTTAGGAAGGACTCCTTAGTAGTATTTACTACACAGCACGGTGCCCCACGCGATAAGGGAGCTCGGATGTTACTCGAGCAGGGCAAACTACCTACCATTTCCGACGGAACGATTGGTAGGGCGCGAGTAACAAGAGTAAAAGGTCAAAATGTTATTTGCTTAATTGTCGAAGACGGGGTCTCTATGGTAACCCTAGAAGAATCCCTCGACGACACCGCGAAATCACTACTCGACGTATGCCAAGAATTAGATTTGAAAACTGTTTCCATCTGCAAGAGCAGCGTGGGTTCCGTTCCATGGCATGCGGTCCGAGCAATAATCCTAAATCATCTGAAAGAATGTCCTACTAAAGCCATAGTTTGCACCAACCAGATCACTATCCCACTACCTGACGACAGACAACGCCTCATCTACGAATATCATGCCACATCCATAGGCGGACACAAGGGAATAACAAAGACTTACTTACGACTTAAACACCGATACCAATGGCCTAACATGAAAACCGACATCCAGTCCTTTATTCAAAATTGCCGTAATTGCCAAATAAAGAAACTAGTCCGCGTAAAAACAAGACAACCTATGTTACTGACCGATACTCCGAGTACAGCATTCGAAAAAATATCCATGGACATCATGGGGCCCTTGCACACAACAAAAACCGGTAACTCATATATCCTAACAATCCAAGACCTCCTCACCAAATATTCATTAGCCATACCACTAAGACAAATAGGCGCAATTGATGTAACAGAAGCATTTGTGGATAGCTTCATATGCGTATATGGGGCTCCGAAGGCCCTACTTACCGATCAGGGCACTCAATTTATCAACAGCCTAATGCGCGCAATAGCACGGAAATTTCGTATAGAAAGATATAGCACTACTGCGTACCACCCTCAATCCAACGGGTCGTTTGAACGAAGCCATCACGTACTGTGGGAATATCTGAAGCAATGCGTGAACAAAGACACGGAATGGGACAAGTACTTGAATTTGGCTATGTTTTCCTACAATACGAGCGTGCACGAAGGCACCCGGTACACCCCGTACGAGCTGGTCTTTGGCAAAATAGCTGGAATCCCTTCTAGAGATCCCCCACTCGAGGATCAAACAACCGAAACTTACGCGGATTACTTGACATCATTATTCAATAGATTAAGAGAATCGCAACAGCACGCACGTAATAACCTAATGCATGCCAAAGAGCGTTCTAAGCACTATTACGATAAGAAAACGAATATACAACAATTCCAAGTAGGAGACTCGGTGTATCTCCTCAAGGAACCTAGCCGAGGAAAGTTAGGCGACCAATACACGTGACCATATATAATCTTGGATAAGTTAGAGAATCGTAACATTAAGTTAGCCATAGGTAAAAACCGCACGCGCGTAGTGCATGAAGACAAACTAAGGAAGGATCGGAGCTCCCCCACTGCAGCACCCCAAGATCCCCACGCGTCCAGCAAGGACCTACAAAAGGGACGCCACAAAGAGGGACAAGCAGTCTTGCCTCAGACACCGTAAACCATGCATCGAGTCATCATCACGCTGACCGCCCTTGTGTGTACGGCGCAGACCGCCGTATCCCTAATAGGATACGATTGCGGAGGCGAAGGTCTCAATATAACCTCCCTCTCGCTGACCGACATAGCTGACTGCCAGGCTGAAGATTTGGAACCTAAGACGGAAGAAGTCTACCTTCAACTTCTCCAGCTGAACGAGTTTGACCACACTAAAGCCATCCAGTGCAGAATCGACGTAGATCGAACTATATACTACTGCGGAATGCACTCACACGTCTCTGTGGTAGAAGGTGGAAGACGCGAGTATATCAGAGATATCACCGGTGACAATTGCAAGAAATTACATAACTCTGGCGCCATCACGATAGGGCACAACACTCACATAGATCACGTCAACCCGAACTCCTCGACCGTCCGCAGCTTCACCTTGGCAGGGACTTTGACACCAGACGGGCATTGCACTGGAACTACATACAACGACCTCTACGGGACCTGGGCCAACGTGGTGGTCCAAGCTACAATCCGCATCACCGTCCGGAACTTCCACATCCCGATGCAGTTCACTACTAACGAAGTGGTACTTCCTTCCGGAGTACACTGTAAGGCGCCTCTGGGAGAATGTATAGACGCCGATGGAACATCCACCTTCTGGACACCACTACCGTTAGATAATTGCAAGTTTAACAGGTACGACGTCCTATACGAGGGATTAGCGCACAAGCTGACACCTCCGCCGGGCCACGAAAACCCACTTACCGTATATACGGTAAATTCTGAAGGATCCACCTTCGCCCTGACGAGAACTACAGAAACCAACCTCTGCGGCTACAAGGTCACCCACACAGAGCACCCAAAGCTCTTCGTTCTCGAAACACAACGAGGCCGCACCTTCAAAGGAAGCACAAAGGTTAGGGTGGACAACCTGGACATATTCTCGTATGTTAATTCAAAATTCGTGTACGTAGAAAAACATTTCCGGACGCAACTAGTGCGGCTCTACAGAGACATAATGTCG
>NW_022639943.1:4403-4612 GCF_010583005.1 Odontomachus brunneus | reverse complement strand
GTAGCGTCGCGATGATGTCACGTCGAACGTTCGTACCTAAGCGAGTTCGTCTCGCGAATATTCTTATGCTATATGTGCGTACAAAAGTTGCAGTCACTTAATTCTAACAGCGGTGGAGTATGCTTCTATACAGTTCGTTACAAAATATACTTCTACTATTCCGTTCGTCACGTATGGCTTTCCATCGGCTAATTATTAGATGATGATTT
>NW_022639943.1:4002-4244 GCF_010583005.1 Odontomachus brunneus | reverse complement strand
AGGACTGCTGTTACCTGTTTTTTATGTAATTTTAGTTTAAGCCGTCTCTGACGATTGAATTAGTAGAATTCGCGGCTGAAATGAAATATCTTACAATCTACTTCTCAGTTTAGCATCAATCGGCCTCGGGTTAGTGCAATATCTAGCGGCGTGAAAATTTAGAGATTTTTAGGGCGGGGACGTTACACCTCCCCCCTTTTAAAAACAAATTCCGATGGTTTCGGAGGGATTTGTTCTAAATC
>NW_022639943.1:1016-1447 GCF_010583005.1 Odontomachus brunneus | reverse complement strand
TATTGTGATATTATAATTGCAATTTGAGCAATATATTTGCTCTAAGGGGCCTAAAGAAAAGCCATGGAAAATACCATATTTTAATTCTGGTGGAAGTGATTTCCGAATGTAGCACTTTGTGCATAAGGCACCTAATTCATTTCGATGTTTATAACCCGCTAGTATGATGCACTTCACGTCTAACATTCTGCAATTATTTCGTGAAGTTTACTCATTGTTAGAAATTATAAAAATGTTATTGTAAGGTGGTTTGTCCGAAGGATTATTTTTATAGAATTGATAGCAGTGAAAGCAGTCGCTTATAAGTCTGCTGATACCTAAAGGTATACTACAATAGTGGCAGTCTCTAATGTTACATTGGTCGTTGATAAATAGATAATGTGAAGTTAGTTTTTCAAAAGGTTCCGAGCTGCTGGAAAGGTAATTAATTA
>NW_022639943.1:542-1006 GCF_010583005.1 Odontomachus brunneus | reverse complement strand
GGTGGAAGTGATTTCCGAATGTAGCACTTTGTGCATAAGGCACCTAATTCATTTCGATGTTTATAACCCGCTAGTATGATGCACTTCACATCTAACATACTAGGGTATTCTGCAATTATTTCGTGAAGTTTACTCATTGTTAGAAATTATAAAAATGTTATTGTAAGGTGGTTTGTCCGAAGGATTATTTTTATAGAATTGATAGCAGTGAAAGCAGTCGCTTATAAGTCTGCTAATACCTAAAGGTATACTACAATAGTCGCAGTCTCTAATGTTACATTGGTCGTTGATAACTAGATAATGTGAAGTTAGTTTTTCAAAAAGTTCCGAGCTGTTGGAAAGGTAATTAATTAAGCAAGAATGACATATTAATAAATTAGAGGAAGCGTGTTTATAGCCCTCCGTCTGTATGCACCTGGGGTTGACGGGTCGTCGAGTAGTTAAAATGTTACAGACGGTCCTCA
>NW_022639943.1:0-532 GCF_010583005.1 Odontomachus brunneus | reverse complement strand
ATTGTAAGGTGGTTTGTCCGAAGGATTATTTTTATAGAATTGATAGCAGTGAAAGCAGTCGCTTATAAGTCTGCTAATACCTAAAGGTATACTACAATAGTCGCAGTCTCTAATGTTACATTGGTCGTTGATAACTAGATAATGTGAAGTTAGTTTTTCAAAAAGTTCCGAGCTGTTGGAAAGGTAATTAATTAAACAAGAATGACATATTAATAAATTAGAGGAAGCGTGTTTATAGCCCTCCGTCCGTATGCACCTGGGGTTGACGGGTCGTCGGGTAGTTAAAATGTTACGGACGGTCCTCGGAGGCTCTGAACTGTATACCAGGAACACTCTGAAACAGAAGTGTGCGTTAGCTATGCTCATCCTGGTTCAATATGCGAAAGCTTCAATTTATCCACATGTACTGTGCGCGTTGTATTTCCATGCTGTATTGTAACCTTATTGTTTAGTAAAATTTCTAAGACCTTATAGGGTCCGGTATAACGTCCCGTTTGGTCGCTCAGATTAACGAAACGCTTGCTCTCTCTTT
>NW_022639942.1:23644-24605 GCF_010583005.1 Odontomachus brunneus | reverse complement strand
CATCATTGCGTCGCTATGCATCACGCCACCGTGCATCACGTCATTCAGTTACCCGCATGCAGTACCAGGAAGCTGAAGAGTAGTGGAATCCTTTAATGAAGGCCGACTTGGGACCACCATGCCACCCTGCAATTCGGCGCTGCAGTCCGGCCGCCGTCGGAAGCCGCCGGAGCCTATATAAGCGTTGCCACCGGAGCGCGCGAGCAGTTCATCATTTTTTCCTCACGACACTCACACGTAATTTTCGCTCAGTAGTAGTAGGAGTACTTCATCATTTCACACACAGTGCGACACACAATTTTGTCAGTAGTTACTCGACATTTTTCTCAGACACACATATATTATTCTGTAACACATAATTTTTACACTTTAACCTCTGTATTAACTAGTCTCGCCGACCCGTTGCTACGAAGCATTTGTTCGGGAGAAATTACACATTACTACACGATATTACACAATTCGGAAACGATACCGAAATATTCTACTTCCGCTCCGGCCGTCGCCTGCTACCAATAGGCCACCGCCCGGGCCCTTCGACTGACCGCCGGCAACACCGACCGACCTTTGCGAACGTGTCCTGGTGAATTATTATAAGAGCGACGCACAGCTACTACACAATAATCGTAAGTTACTATTATATTAGCTTTTGAGTATTTACACGACAAATTATAAGAAATTCATTACCGCCAACTCGACTTAAATTTTATTATCACTTTCCAATTATTATAACAACTATTATCATTACAATAATTATAATTGTTTGACGTCACAAAGCCAACAAATATACATTAAAATAAATTCCTTTTTTTTTATGACCATTTGTTTTAATACCTCTTAAACGGCCGCATCCGTGTTCCGTGTCAAGTTACACGGCACGCTTCCCTAAGGGCGACCGTGTTACTTTCTCCTAATTCTTTCACACTTATATCTTTTCGTCTCTCAGCTGCATGAAGCAGTCCTC
>NW_022639942.1:23288-23536 GCF_010583005.1 Odontomachus brunneus | reverse complement strand
GGCAGAACATTTAGAGAGCGCCTACAGCAGTGGTTAACGCGCACGGCAAAACACGGCGTACCAGTATCTATAACACCCGACTTGCCTACCCCCACGGAACGAGGGTATTTTATTATATATATTCGAAAAATCATTTTATTGAGATTCGCGCGTCATTAAGACCATTCCCGCCGAAGCCGGTCGCTCAGACGTCACAAAGCTTTGCAGAAATACCAGAATATATATAATTAAAGCCAAAAGATCAAGAA
>NW_022639942.1:22625-23278 GCF_010583005.1 Odontomachus brunneus | reverse complement strand
GGATACAGCTGACACCTGATCCTCATGTGCAACAGACACCTCCGCAACATCTTCAGCCGTTGACCAAAATCTCCTAGAAATACCTTACACCTAGACCTCTTGCTACAAGCGGAATCTACAACCAAGATGACATCAACAAACTCCGAGACCACATTATGTTCCCAGCCGAAAAACCAGCCTTGCTGAACTCGGTAGTAAGGGGCATCTCGGGATACTAACATGGTGACAATACCATCTCAATGTACAACCTCATGGATGAGGAGACCCTTAACAAAATTGCCCAGAGTACAGCATCTAAACTCTGGGGAGGCTTTATTACTTTCGGTTCAGCAACAGCCGGAGTACTTGGAATTTTTATAATAATTCGAGTAATTAAAATCGTTATAGATACTGCCATCCATGGATATGCCCTACACACGGTATATGGCTGCAGTCTACACCTCCTAGGAGCCATGTGGAGTTCACTCACCCACCTGTTGCTCCACCTCGCACACACGCCAAGGCGACCAAGAGAACAAAATGACGCCAATGATAACCAGACTAAAGGAAGCAGCGATAACACCGTCCCAATTCAACCAACCGGCACGAACAACACGAAAACGACCGCTCCAGTTCTTGACCCTCCCAGACCAACAGCCCCGCACAGCGCCGCA
>NW_022639942.1:20518-21793 GCF_010583005.1 Odontomachus brunneus | reverse complement strand
CTCTCTCTCTTTCTCTCTCCCTCTCTCTCTCTCTCTCTCTGCAAATATATTTCTTTATTCTCTCCCTATTATTATTATTATTATTCAATCAATATTATATTAAATATTATAATTCATTTTTTATTCCTCTGTTACTTAAAACATTCAAGTCATACATATTACAAGGCTCGTCAAATAATTTATTTCCCATTCACAATAAAATATAATATAAAATTACTTCATTTTTGCACTATATTACTACACTAATAAATAACTTCCTCTCGATGCACGGTTCTCTACCAGCCCAGGCTATTGTCGGTGTATGCAGGCAGGCCTAAAACAAAAACGAGAACATAACGTTTTTTGTGTCTGAGCGGTCGCGAAGGACGTTACAGGAAGTCGCAAGTGGTCTTCGGTATGGTGTTCCAGTAGGTATGTCCGTCGTCAGGATCGACGCAGGGTCCTTCCTTCAGCTCGCAAGTGGTTCCGGACTTCAAGTGGATCTTTCCGCTGTTTAGGTGTACTGGTACGTATGATGATTTCAGTGTGATTTTTGCGATGGCCATTACGACTACGTTGTCGAAGTTGCCGTATGGGTCGTTATATTTTCCTCCTGTACATTTTCCGTCAGCATTTACTGTTCCTGCCATTATCAACTCACGGATGTTAGTGGTGTTAACTAGGAGTTTGGTTACTTGGTTGAAACCGACATTGCCGACTCCGGTTTCATGCATTTGCATACAATGGCTCCGTCCTACATTGTCTAGGTAAGTGGAATACTGTAACGTCCCGTTTGGTCGCTCAGATTACCGAAACGTTTGCTCTCTCTTTGTTTTAGACCTACCTGCATACACCGGCAATAGTCTGGGGAGGTGGAGAGCTGCGCACCGAGAGGAAGTTTCAAGCGTGTGTAGTGTTGTGCAAGAAATAATGTAATGATAACTGTGATAAGCGATAAATTATTGATTCTATATTTGATCGAGGAATGTATGAACTGAATAAAATGAATTTATATTTACCACGTGTTTTATTTGTCCTTTAATAATCAATAAAGAAATAATTAATATATTGAAGATTTATTCATTTAATTCAATAATGTAAAAGTTAATGGGAAAAGAAAAGTCCATAAGAACGATCGAAATAGGTTTTGATTTATGAATAAGGAATATTAGAAGGGTAAACTCAATTTGGCTTTAGTGTATTCTTAATAAGGCTCAACAATCAAGGAGCTCTGTCAGAGTCTCGTTCAGAAATCCCACGCTTAGGAAATCCTTATCACGCGCTATTCTGCAATTT
>NW_022639942.1:19694-20508 GCF_010583005.1 Odontomachus brunneus | reverse complement strand
GTACGTGAGTAGGTTAGGGATGGAAAATAATAGATCGTCCTTAGAGATTATAAAATTATACTAACTGGATCTGGTAGAAAGGAACTTGAATCATATGACTATAGAATTTGAGTATAATATCAATATATTTTATATTAAAGTGTGATATAATAATGTAGTGTGATATATATATAATTGTAATGTGTGATAGGTCTTTGTTAGACACTACAGCCTGAGAAGCCTAGGGACCAAAGGATATACGCGAGGTAAGGCTGGATGAGAATTAGCAAAATCGCTCTTAAAGAGAATATGTTGTAACTTGATACGGGAAATGAGAGCGAATACTAAAGGGGTGTTAAGACTGGTATTTATGCTAAAATAGTTTTATTGTATTAGATACTCAAAAGCTATGTGTTGCCAAGCGATTATAATAAACGCAAGACTAAGATAAAATATAGCATATATCGATGGTAGTAAATCTCTTACAGTTATTGTGTGAATATTCTAAATGCTAGGGTGTGTGTACGAAGTAAACTTACGATTGTTTATCGCAGTAATGTGTCGGTATAATGGTAACTCGCCAGGACACGCTTGTATGGGTTCACAGTGTAGGCTGGCTGTCAGTAGAAGGGCCCGGATGATCTCCTTAACGTAGTAGGCGATGGGCGCTTTGGAAATAGTAGATCTCGGAGTCGTCCCCGATGTAAAGTCGTTAACTTGTGTATTTGTGTATACGATCTCCCGAACAAATGCTTCTTAGCAACGGGTCGGTGAGAGAAATTGGTACAAAGGTTTAAGTGTAATTTTAAGTGTATGTGTTGAGTTCGGCAGATGA
>NW_022639942.1:19335-19442 GCF_010583005.1 Odontomachus brunneus | reverse complement strand
TCTGCCAGGAGCAGTTAAGCTACCTGAAGCAGAGATAGAGAGAGAAAGAAACGCTATTACGAAGGCGTATATGGTAGACACTAGGACTACCACAGCTCTGCAGTAAA
>NW_022639942.1:10847-19325 GCF_010583005.1 Odontomachus brunneus | reverse complement strand
TAAAATAGTTTTATTGTATTAGATACTCAAAAGCTATGTGTTGCCAAGCGATTATAATAAACGCAAGACTAAGATAAAATATAGCATATATCGATGGTAGTAAATCTCTTACAGTTATTGTGTGAATATTCTAAATGCTAGGGTGTGTGTACGAAGTAAACTTACGATTGTTTATCGCAGTAATGTGTCGGTATAATGGTAACTCGCCAGGACACGCTTGTATGGGTTCACAGTGTAGGCTGGCTGTCAGTAGAAGGGCCCGGATGATCTCCTTAACGTAGTAGGCGATGGGCGCTTTGGAAATAGTAGATCTCGGAGTCGTCCCCGATGTAAAGTCGTTAACTTGTGTATTTGTGTATACGATCTCCCGAACAAATGCTTCTTAGCAACGGGTCGGTGAGAGAAATTGGTACAAAGGTTTAAGTGTAATTTTAAGTGTATGTGTTGAGTTCGGCAGATGAACGAGTGCAAGATGTGTAAGACCCCCTCCGTGCCGCCACCTTACCGTGGTGGAGGGGTACCGGCGATCCGATGAAGGCTCGGTGGCAGTACCTTCCGGCCTTGGTCGGTAGGGAGGCCCCTACCTGAGGATCGCTGGCGAACGGCGGCTAGGGAAGGAAAATCCTAATAAAAACCGGGCCGCGGGGGGATGCAGCCCCGTGGCCGCTATATGGAGCGTCTGACTCGCCTGGCGAAATTTCGCTGCTCGATGAGGACACTCCTGCTGCGTGGGATTGCTAGATCCCTTAGACCAATGTGGTCACCGGCACTCCTGGACGGCTGGGAGAGTACAGCTGTTGGTGCCCCTCCAGGCCTGACTGGAGGGCTGCATGAATGAGTGAGTGAATGGGATGCGGCTGGCGGCTGATGGATATTTCCCGGACGCCTTTGGGAGATGGAGTGATGTCGAGTATCTAATTTTTGTTTTGGGTGGAGGACCGCTCCTCCGGGCTTTGGCCTGGAGTGATGTCGGTACCCCGTTTTTGTTTTGTGAGAAAGACCGCTCCTCCTGATCCCGGGGCCTTTCTGGGAGTTGAAGTTGGTGCAGCGGAGCGCATGTATAGGAGTTTATGTTGGCCAATATTACTCCATACCCTTGGTGGATGTCCGGTAGGGCAAAGCTGGCGCCGTCTAGCCTGGGTGTGAGAAGAGCGGCCGTCGGACTTGGGGTGCGCAATCACATCGCGGGGTGACGTTAAAACTTTTATATATAGTGGCCCTGGCCCTCTCCAGAGATTTTTTATTAGAGTCATACACTACACATGCACTACACAGACACACACACGCATACATGCACACACACACACACACACACACGCATAAACACTGATACATACATACTTACATGCATCACACAGACATACCATGGGAATAGGGTTGGCCCCCCGACAAGGCGCTTCTCGGCTTTCCCATGCTTAATTAGGTTGTATTCTTTAAGCGGGGAAGTAACCTCACTGAGGTGAGGTTCCCATGATGGGCGAACCGCTCCGGAAAACGCTGTCACTGTGGAAATTGACTCTTTAACACAAAAAAACCCTTCACCGTCCCAAGGGGGGGTAATCCCTGGGGACACAAAACCGGATGGATCAGGGGGGGGTTTCAACTGAGGACTCACAAAAGGACACGATTAATGAGGTTAATGATAATAAAGAAGTTTTTAAAGGAAATAACGACAACTCGGAGATGCCTGTGGGATCTTCCTTGCGAGAGAATCCAACTAGTGATCACGAGAATGATACACATGAAGGAAAGGAAACAGAGGTAGGAAAGGAAGGAAAGAAGGAGAATGATACATACGAAGGAAAGGAAGCAGAGGGAGAACATGAAGGAAAGAAGGAGGATGAAGAGCAGGAAAATGACAAGGTAGCACAAAGAGATTCGATGGTTATACAACAGATACAAGAAACTACAGCTACTATTGAAAAGGAGAACAGTGCAACAGTCAGTGGAAACATATCTGACCACATTATGGATGCAGAGGTTGATTTGCGCCCTAGCTATCCTACCGAGAGTGAGGAAAACATGGAGGTAGAGTCGGAGTCCGGGTCTCGGGTTGTTACTAGCAGGAAACGTATTAGAGAAGAGCCCCAAGTAGAAATACGTAGATCTACTAGGAAAACCCGTAAAGTCAAGGAGGGAAACACTTATGAAGATGACTCGGATGAGCAAATAGGTAGACGAAAGCAAGTTATTGGTAGGGATGTACCTGCCATAAGCGAGGACCCTGATGACCCCCCAGTAACCCGTGAGGCAGTACGACATCATGCGGCAGTATATAAGGACGATTCTATGGAAGAAAAAAGTGTTCTTTCGGAAAGGAAAAAGGAATGGAAAACAGCTGAGCCTAGGAAAGGGAAGAGAAACGAAGAAACGAAAGTGTCTCAGTATCTAAAGAGGCAGGACACCGAGACAAGTTCTAAGACTGAGAGGAAAATGGAGGAGAAAGATAAACATAAAGAAAGGAAGGCAGACAGAAAAATTAACGTGGAAGAATCCCCAAATGCAGAAGAAGAATGGATCATTTCCCCCAAATATGAACATATGACAGCGACAACTATTGGGGAAACGCTACTAGATATGGCTAGAGAAATCGAATCGGTAAGATCTAAGAGCACGAATCTTAAAGGTGCACTGAGTAAAAAGATCAAACGCAACGTAATGGAAATGCAAAAAGGAATCTCCTCATTGGTCATTAAGGCAATGGCTGCGGGTGACCCTGCATATCTACGCATGCGTAACAAAGAGTTGTCGGCGCGTGTCCAAGAGTTGGAACGTGAAAATGAAAGACTTGGCGTAAGTTTAAAACGAGTAAGCCCGGGCATTTCGTCCCCACCGAGGAAAAGAAAAGCGGAAAAAATCACAGTTATCCCGGATTTTAGTTTTATTACTGGTATGTGCCCGCCAGATGGGAATGGATCTCAAGATAAGGAAGACAATACGAGGAAGGACTCAAGTTTAGAACCTAATAATGAAACGCGACCTTTAGCCCAAAGATTGATCGAAGCTAGGAAAACCCAGAACAAAACATCAGCGGAGATTACGGTGCAGCAATCAACATCTGCTTTGGAGTCAGAATCAGACATCTCGCGTCAAATAGACCTTCTTATTGTCAAGAGAAGAGAAATGCGAGACCAACGCAACAGGAAGAGGGATGATAAGACGCTAGGACCTGAGCAGGTAGGAAAACAGAGACCTAAACCTAGGATTGTGTCGAATGTCCAAATTATACCTCCGAAGACGACAGAAAATCACAATGTAGATAAGGTCACAGGTGAGAGCGATAAGATAGCTGAGTGGCAAACGGTGAAAAGTGGACGCAAGAAACAACCAACCAATTCTGGGATTGCAAGGAGCGCAAGGGAAAGTAAAGAGCTTGGATCAGCACAAAAGAAGATTACGCGGCGCGTCCCGAAGACTGCAGCGGTTACTATTACTGGCGGAAAGAATGAATTTTCGTATGCGGCTGCTCTCAAGAAAGCACGAGAGAATATTAACCTGGGCACCCTAGGCATTGAAACCCCAAAAATTCGCCGAGCTCGTAACGGAGGATTGCTAATTGAAATATCTGGTGAGCAGAGCAAAGAGAAAGCTGATCACCTTGCTATACAGCTAAAGGAAGTTCTTAAAGACGAGGCTATTATTACACGGCCAGATAAAAAAGGAGAAATTAAAATTCTAGGATTAGATGACTCTATTACGGTTGATGAAATCAAAGAAATATTGGCTCAATACGGAGACTGCGAGTTTAATGAGATAAGAGTCAGTCCCATCAGGCAAATGAGATCTGGGCTTGGGATTACATGGGCAGAAATGCCCATAGCCGCAGCCCTCAAGGTAGCAAACCTGAATAAAATCCGATTAGGTTGGACTATGGCTAAAGTTGAAATTCTAAAGGAAAGGCCGCAGCAGTGTTTTAAATGTTGGGAATTTGGGCATATTAGATTTGATTGTAAAAGTAGTGCGGATAGAACAGGCGCCTGCTATAAATGCGGTGACAAAGGTCACACGGCGCGACAGTGTAGCAACTCGGTAAGTTGTACATTATGCAAGGAGAAAGGAAGGAGTCACACCCATAGAATGGGAAGTGTAAGATGTGAAGAAATTAATCCAAAAGGAAAGATTACACCGGATCGGGGGCCGGAACACAGCATCGATAATGCTTAAGTGTATCCAAGCAAATGTCAATAGGAGTAGTCCAGCCCAAGATCTGCTGATACATTTTATGCTCTCCAATGAGATAGTGCTTGGCATTGTTTCGGAACCCAACAACATTCCGAAATCAGCATACTGGATGAGCGACCTTACAGGTTTGGCTGCCGTTACATGGACACAGGATATTGCTTATCCGTGTACGGTGTTGCACCAGGGTAAGGGCTTTGTTGCAGTAAGGTGCAATAACGTCATTGTAATATCAGTATACTTGTCACCTAACCTCATTGCGGAGGAATATTGCAGGGCAATGGAAGAGATTGCAGACTTTATTAGATTACAACGGAATGAATCCATCATATTGGCAGGAGATTTTAATGCGCGAATGCGGCTGTGGGGGTGTCGGACGGATTCCAACTTTGGCAAGTATCTGTGGGAGACCATGTCTTCCTTGGATATGCGTCTTATTAGTGATGACAAATTTCCGACGTGTGTTCGCCCACAAGGTACATCAGTGATAGATCTGACATGGGTATCACCTAATATGCTGGAGCGAGTAAGGGGTCTAAAGGTCTATGGAGAGGAGATTGAGACCCTCTCTGACCATACATATATCTCCTTTCAGATATTCCCCAGGCGACCGATTGGAGTAAGGATATGTGATGGTGATGCTAGGTCTCCTAGGTGGGCCAAACATAAATTTAATGCGGATAAATTCTAAGCAGCCCTTTTGGTAGCCCTATGGAATTATAGGATTGACGACGATGCTCCAATTGAAGAGGAGGTTATCAGTTTAACCAAAATAGTCACAAATGCGTGCGACATAGCTGCCCCCAGAGTTGGAAAAGGACGCGGTGCTAAGGGTGCGTATTGGTGGAGACCGAAAATAGAAGAGTTAAGGCGTGTATGCATTAAGGCTAAGAGAAAATATACACGCATGAGGGAACGTAGCCGTGATGGGGAAAAAATATCTGAAGTGGCAGCTGTATATAAAAAAACAAGAAGCGAATTTCGATACGCAATCCGCGCGGCAAAGAAAGAAGCGTGGAAAGAATTCCTCGATGAACTTAACAGGGATCCTTGGGGCAGACCTTACAGGGTAATCCTAGGGCGGATGAGAAGAAATGCCATCCCATTAACAGAAAGCATCCCCGTCGAGGAGCTTGAGCGAATCATCCGGGAACTATTTCCAGATAGTCTAACCACCCTCTGCACCCTGTTGCAAGTGAATACTAATGTGGAATAGAAGGATGAGTGGGGGGTTGACAAGATTGATGTCAAAAACGCGCTGAAAGGTCCGAAATCACGAGACACAGCCCCTGGCCCGGATGGCATCAAAAGTTCGTTCTGGAGGCAATGTACGCCGGAGAGTTTTGATCTGGTAGCTTACATATTTACGAAATGCATGCGGGAAGGTACATTTCCCTTAGAGTGGAAAAAAGCTGACCTTGTACTGATACCCAAGCCAATTAAAGACGGAAAGCCACCCAAATATAGACCAATTTGCCTTATCAATGACTTAGGGAAAGCATTCGAAAGGATAATCGCGAAGAGAATTAAGGAATGTCTGCAAGAACTGCCAAATGGAGGATTGGCGCCGGAGCAATACGGATTTAGAACAGGTCGCTCTACTATTGATGCAATGCAGGAATTAAAAACGTTTGTAAAATCGGCAATAGACAACAATGAGTATGTAATAGCTATTAGTTTGGATATAAGAATCGCATTTGGATCTTTACCGTGGCCCAAAATTGTTGAACAGATACAAGCTAAAGGCCTACCTGGCTATTTAGTAGAAGTATTAAAGGACTATCTTAATGACAGATTCATAACCTACAGGAACTCGGACGGTGAAGTCATAACAAGACAGATATGGGCTGGGGTCCCTCAAGGATCAGTACTGGGCCCTTTGCTATGGGATATTACGTACGATTATGTGCTGCAGGCGAACATTCGACAGGACTGTAAAGTAATATGTTATGCGGACGATACGATAATCCTGGCAAGAGCTCATAGCCCGAGAGCGGCAACCATGATTGGGGGACTAGGTTCCGCAGCCATAACTAACAGAATAGAGAAATTGGGACTACGAATAGCACCGGAAAAAACAGAGGCTGTACTGTTTGGAGGGAAAGGATGCATGCCACAATTAGAAGTATTAATAGAAGGCGAAGGTATCGAAGTTATGAATCAACTCAAATACCTTGGAGTCATGTTCGATAGAGGCTTGTCATTCAAACCTCACTTTACTTACATAGAGGAAAAAGCGCATAAGGTGCTCAAAGCACTATGGATATTAATGCCCAACCTACGGGGGCCTTGTGAGGTTAAAAGGAGATTATATGTAAATATGTTACACTCAGTTTTATTGTACGCGGCGCCGATTTGGAGCGATCAACTAGAAATACGTTCAACATATAGGACTCCTCTTTTGAAAGTACAAAGGAGCATAGCCCTAAGGGTTATTAGCGGGTATAGGACGATGTCGTACGACGCTTCAATGCTCCTTGCGCGCATCCCGCCTATACAATTACAGTCGGCCAGAATGAGGAGGATATACGAACGAATGCAGATGCTGAAGGAATGGGGAGAGGATACCCCTGAGTGTAAAAAAGAAATATGGGAGGCTGCGACCATAATTATGAAACGGCAATGGCTTGCGTTACTAAACAGCGACACTCAAAAAGGTAGAAGGGTTAAGGATAGCATAATCCAAGTGTTCGACAGGTGGCTGGAAAGGAAACATGGGATGCTAAGTTTCCATCTAACACAACTATTTAGTGGGCATGGATCCTTTGGGACAATTCTCAACTGGATAAAGAAAGCTGAATCACCGATGTGCGAATTTTGCAACGAAGCGGTGGATTCACCGGACCACACCCTCAGTGAATGCCGAGAGTGGGATGAGCCAAGGAACGTTCTTAAAGATGTAATAAATGATACACCGTTAACGATGAAGGACTTGCTTCCCAAAATGTTGGATGAGAAGGTTATCTGGAAAGCAGTAGCAGATTTTGCGGAGGATGTGTTAACTAAAAAGGAGGTAGCGGAAAGGAATAAGGAAAAAGAGGAACGTGAAAGACGGCGCAGGCAAGCGAGGACTGGAAACTAGCTAAGGCAGAGTTCAGGAAGGGAGATGAGAAAGACTGACAAGAGGTAACAGATGCAAAGTAGACGCGGCCCTGCGGGGTTGGGACTTCCCCCCCCCCCCATGGGAGGTAGATTGAACAATCTCTCAGGAGCGGGACCTGATCTCAGCGGGTCTGCAACGAGCAGTAGTAGGGAGGATAAGGACGGAGCGCAACATGTGCTTTTACCGATGGCGTCCAGAGCAATGCCCAAGAAGGTGCTCAGGGTGCGATCTATGGTGATGCAGGAGTAAGTGTGAGGTTTTTAGTAGGTAGTTCCAATTATTGGGGAGTCCTACACTACCCCGGCTTTCCCCGCCGGGGTGTGCGTAAACGCATTTTCCTCACGTTTAAAAAAAAAAAAAAAAAAAGATGTGTAAGACTGTCTGTGGAATTGTACTACGTTGAAAATTACGTAAAGACTATTGAAAGAATATTGCGGAACTGCTGCGGGCGCGCTGGGGGCCTGGCTTTTATAGGGCCTCTGGCGGGGCTTCGTTCGGTTCCGGCGGCTTCCGACGGCGGTCGGGCTGCAGCGCCGAATTCCAGAGTGGCATGGTGGTCCCGAGTCGGTCTTTTCCAAAGGGATTCCACCGCTCTTCAGCTTCTCGGTACTGCGTGCGGGTGGCCGGATGACGTGATGCACGGTGGCGTGATGCATATATCGTGCGTGATGCGACGCGATGATATCATGCTGAACGCGTTTGTTCGTATCCTAGCGAGTTCGCTATGCGAATATTCTATATTATTTGGATTTCCTACCAATTCCTTCGTCATGTATGGTCTTTTGAGTGGTTATATGAATACTTCATTTCTATAATAGTCTGATTTTATCCTTGGCCGTTTTTGACGAGTGAATTACTAAGATTCCTTGTTTTTTAACTACAATAAAACTTATAATAACTAATTACGGTTTATTTTATGAGAGCTCATGATATAGTGGACTTTGGATTTTTATCTTTAACGTACCTTTTGAATTTTTAATTATTTCTTACTGCGAATCAATTTGCCTAAAATATATTCCGTCCTTGTCTACCGATATTATGACTTCTCATATAGCGCTTCGAAGGGTTTAGGTACACTATTTGGTTCATACGGCGTTCTATGTCTCAGGTCAGCACGAATCGGCCTCTGGTTATCGCGGAGTTTATATACCGTAATGATCGCGAAAAATTGAAGTTTCTGGAGCTGGGACGTTACA
>NW_022639942.1:10176-10611 GCF_010583005.1 Odontomachus brunneus | reverse complement strand
TAAGTTGTTCTCCTGGCAATTGGAAGCAGTCTTGATGATTTTTAATCAATATTGTTACATTATCAGTTTCTTCTGGATTTAAGTAGTCCAATTTAATCAGAGTCAATAGTTCGCCTAATCGGTTATCATTAAAAAAGTCGATTGGATTTATCTTGGGAACATTAGCGTTTAAAGCTAGATTCTTGGTATTTTTATCAAGTTCGATAATAAAAGTTTTCCCGGGGTGATGTAGTCTCGTTTCCCTGTTTAAGTCAAAGGTTATGTGTAACGTCCTTCGCGACCGCTTAGACACAAAAAACGTTATGTTCTCGTTTTTGTTTTAGGCCTGCCTGCATACACCGACAATAGCCTGGGCTGGTAGAGAACCGTGCATCGAGAGGAAGTTATTTATTAGTGTAGTAATATAGTGCAAAAATGAAGTAATTTTATATTATA
>NW_022639942.1:10007-10166 GCF_010583005.1 Odontomachus brunneus | reverse complement strand
AATGTAATGATAACTGTGATAAACGATAAATGTATGAACTGAATAAAAATGAATTTATATATTTACTACGTGCTTTATTCGTTCTTTAATAATCGATAAAGAAATAATTAATATGTCGAAAATTTATTCGAATAATACGATAAGGTAAAAGTTAATAAA
>NW_022639942.1:9831-9997 GCF_010583005.1 Odontomachus brunneus | reverse complement strand
TTGACGAGCCTTGTAATATGTATGACTTGAATGTTTTAAGTAGCAGGGGATTAAATATGAATTATAATATTTAATATAATATTGATTGAATAGTAATAATTATAGTAGTGAGAGAATAAAGAAATATATTTGCTGAGAGAAAGAGAGAGAGAGAGAGAGAGAGAGA
>NW_022639942.1:9555-9773 GCF_010583005.1 Odontomachus brunneus | reverse complement strand
GTCAGAGCTCTGTATTATAAGCAAAAGAATCTGCCAGGAGCAGTTAAGCTACCTGAAGCAGAGATAGAGAGAGAAAGAAACGCTATTACGACGGCGATTATGGTAGACACTAGGACTACCGTAGCTCTGCAGTAAAGTGTATATATGTATGTACGTGAATAGGTTAGGGATGGAATATAATAGATTGTCCTTAGAGCTTATAAAATTATACTAACTGA
>NW_022639942.1:9178-9482 GCF_010583005.1 Odontomachus brunneus | reverse complement strand
GGTTAGGGATGGAATATAATAGATTGTCCTTAGAGCTTATAAAATTATACTAACTGAGTCTAGTAGGAAAGGAACTTGAATCATATAGAATTTGAATATATCAATATATATATTTTATCTTAAAGTGTGATATAATTATGTAGTGTAGTATATACAAAATTGTGTATAATAGATCCTCGTTAGACAGTTTAGTCTAGAGGCCAAAGGATATACGCGAGTTAAAGCTAGATGAGAATTAATAAAGTCGCCCTTAAAGAGGATAGGTTGTAACTTGATATGGGAGTAATGAGTGAATACTAAAGAA
>NW_022639942.1:7534-9168 GCF_010583005.1 Odontomachus brunneus | reverse complement strand
GTCGTCCCCGATGTGAAGTCGTTAACTCGTGTATTTTGTGTATAAGATCTCCCGAACAAATGCTTTATAGCAACGGGCCGGTGAGAGGAATTAATACAAAAGTTGAAGTGTGTAGATTTAAGTGTATGAGTTGAGTTCGGCAGATGAACGAGTGCGAGATGTGTAAGACTGTGTGTAGAACTGCACTACGTCGAAAATTACGTTTAAGACTTATGAAAAATTTTGCGAAACTGCCCCGGGCGCTCTGGGGTCTGGCTTTTATAGGGCTTCTGACGGAGCTTCGTTCGGTTCAGGCGGCTTCCGACGGCGGTCGGGCTGTAGCGCCGAATCCTAGAGTGGCACGGTGGTCCCGAGTCGGTCTTTTCCAAAGGGATTCCACCGCTCTTCAGCTTCTAGATACCGCGTGCGGGTGGCCGGATGACGTGATGTACGGTGGCGTGATGCATAGCGACGCGATGACATCATGCTGAACGCGTTTGTTCGTGTCCTAGCGAGTTCGCTATGCGAATATTCTATATTATTTGAGTTTCCTACCAATTCCTTCGTCATGTATGGCCCTTTGAGTGGTTATATGAATACTTCATTTCTATAATAGTCTAATTTTAGCCTTGGCCGTTTTTGACGAATGAATTAGTAAGAGTCCTTGTTTTTAAATACAATAAAACTTGTAATAACTAATTATAATATCGCATATAGTTTATTCTATGAGAGCTCATGATATCGTGGACTTTGGATTACTATCTTTAACGTACCTTTTGAATTCTTAATTATTTCTACTACAAATCAATTTGCCTAAAATATATTCCGTCCTTGTCTACCGATATCGTGACTTCTCGTATAGCGCTTCAAAGTCTCTGAGTATACTATTTGGTTCATACGGCGTTCTATGTCTCAGGTCGGCACGAATCGGCCTCTGGTTATCGCGGAGTTTACATATCGTAGTAATCGCGAAAAATTGAAGTTTTATGGGGCTGAGACGTTACACCTACCCCTTTTTTAAGACAAATTCCGATGTTTTCGGAGGGATTTGTTCTAACTCTGAGATTCTTTCGTTTAATTCCTTAAAAGAAACGGTCTGCGAGGGTTGTATAGTTATTCTAAGAGGACTGGGCGCTGTGGGTGCTGTCTGTCCGTCGTTCGTAGTGTTTGGGTGTGTTGAAACAGCTTGTAGTTCTTCTCCGTTGTCCTGTTGGTCGTTGTTGTCCCTTTTTCCTTGCTGTTGTGGTCTATGCGCGAGGTGGAGGAGTAGGTGGGTGAGTGAACTCCACACAGCTCCTATGAGTTGCAGGCCGCAGCCGTACACCGTGTGTAGGGCATATCCATGGATGGCGGTATCTATAATAATTTTGATTACTCTGATTATTATGAAAATTCCGAGTACTCCTGCTGTTGCTGAACCAAATGTAACAAAGCCGCCCCAGAGTCTAGAAGCTGTGCTCTGGGCGATTTTATTGAGAGTTTCTTCGTCCATTAAATTGTACATGGAGATGGTGCCGTCACCGTGTGAATAACCGGTGATGCCTCTGGCAACTGAATTTAGTAAAGCTGGTTTTTCGGCCGGGAACATGATGTGGTCACGGAGTTTGTTAATATCTTCTTGGCTGTATATGCCGCTTGTGGCTAAGGAACCGGGT
>NW_022639942.1:7141-7370 GCF_010583005.1 Odontomachus brunneus | reverse complement strand
ATTGATAAGCTATTGACTAGATTTTCACTCGTCCTGCACCGGAAGGTGAGGAAAAACTCGAGCGATTATATGAATATTATATATTGTTCATTATCAAATACATGGAATACATAGAATATAGTGACTTTAAGCCGAAGTGACGTTTTACAATTATTAAGTTATTGGGTCCCTCTATGTGTATAATAACCAGATTTTTATTATATAAATGGTATTGTAATAACGCTTCATT
>NW_022639942.1:6803-7059 GCF_010583005.1 Odontomachus brunneus | reverse complement strand
TGTGAATAAAATGATTACAGCTTGAATTAAATTATATTTGAAGTATAGCAATATGTTTAAGTATAATATATAAAGTAATAAAGTGAAATTGTGAGGTTTTACATGTCTTCGTTATCTAAAAGATAAATATTAATTTCTGGCGATTCCTCATCTGTCCAAATGGACAGTTCGATTATTTCTTCCCTTTTGTGATCGTAAATAAAATTACTTATATTTGCGGGATCTATTCCCATGTGAATTTTGATTTCAGTAATTG
>NW_022639942.1:6323-6457 GCF_010583005.1 Odontomachus brunneus | reverse complement strand
TGGGTGCGCATATGTTTTTCCACGTAGACAAATTTTGAATTTACGTAGCTAAAGATGTCGAGGTTGTCTACCGAGATGTCATTTCGGTGTTTTGGTTTATTTCCTTTTGACGTTTCTACGATGAATAATTTTGA
>NW_022639942.1:6149-6313 GCF_010583005.1 Odontomachus brunneus | reverse complement strand
AGAGCGCGATTACAAAGCAAGCAATAGGCTTGTTCTATTTCTCCAAGTGCTAATCCGTGAAATATCTTGTATTTTAATCCGGGTGGGCAAGATTTTCGTATGTAGCATTTTATACATAGAGCCCCTGGTTGGGTTTGATATTTGTATCCAGCTAGTATGATGCA
>NW_022639942.1:4864-5067 GCF_010583005.1 Odontomachus brunneus | reverse complement strand
ATATCATCGAAACGATCTGTCTTACGCATGCTAAATGATTTAAGGTTTATTTCTCCCGTTACATCTAAAAGGGATTTAATGCAATTTTTTATATTGTCTGAATCTACAATTGTTTGGTTATCTACTTTAATTGGAAGTGATATTAGTAAAGAAGTAAACAATAATGTTACAATACAGCATGGAAATACAACGCGCACAGTACA
>NW_022639942.1:4510-4854 GCF_010583005.1 Odontomachus brunneus | reverse complement strand
ATGAGGGCGAAGGTGATGTCTTGAGTGATGAGTGAATAGACGACGGGAGCATTATGTTGTGCGGTGTCGTCTCTAATTTTCTTCGCATATCCTTCATCGTAACCATGGAAGTCGCACGTTGTTACTGGTACGGTGTTCCAAAATGTGTGGCCGTCATCAGGGTCGACGCATCGTCCTTCTTTTAATTCGCAGGTTGTTCCAGATTTTAGATGAATTTTTCCACTGTTCAGATGTACGGGTACATATGAAGATTTTAATGTAATTTTTGCAATGGCCGTGACGACAACGTTATCCCAGTCGCCGTAAGGGTCATTATATTTCCCTCCGGTACATTTACCGTCGAC
>NW_022639942.1:0-720 GCF_010583005.1 Odontomachus brunneus | reverse complement strand
AAAATAAGGAATCTTACTAATTCACTCGTCAAAAACGGCCAAGGATAAAATCAGACTATTATAGAAATGAAGTATTCATATAACCACTCAAAGGGCCATTCATGACGAAGGAATTGGTAGAAAATTCAAATAATATAGAATATTCGCATAGCAAACTCGCTAGGACACGAACAAACGCGTTCAGCATGATGTCATCGCGTCGCTATGCATCACGCCACCGGACATCACGTCATCCAGCCACCCGCACACAGTACCGAGAAGCCGAAGCGCGGTGAAATCCCTTTGGAAAAGACCGACTCGGGACCACCGTGCCACTCTAGGATTCGGCGCTGCAGCCCGACCGCCGTCGGAAGCCGCCGGAACCGAACGAAGCCCCGTCAGAAACCCTATAAAAGCCGTACCCCCAGAGCGCCCGGGGCAGTTCCGCAAAATTTTTCATAAGTCTTAAACATAATTTTCGACGTAGTGCAATTCTACACACAGTCTTACACATCTTGCACTCGTTAATCTGCCGAACTCAATTCATACACTTAAATCTACACACTTCAATCTTTTTATTCTTCTCACCGGCCCGTTGCTATAAAGCATTTGTTCGGGAGATTTTATACACTAAATACACGAGTTAACAACTTTACATCAAGGACGATTCCGAGATCTACTATTTCCAATGTGCCCATCGCCTGCTACATTAAGGTGATCATCCGGGCCCTTATATTGACA
>NW_022639941.1:23690-25220 GCF_010583005.1 Odontomachus brunneus | reverse complement strand
TATGATTATCTGTTACGGAATGGCCGGCGAAAATGCCTGTCTCGCGGAGAGGATTTACGCGGCGCGGTTTCCCAATCGCGAGAGGCATCCGTCGTATCGCACTATTTTGAGTTGCGTCCGACGTGCGGAGGAAACAGCATGCCTAATGGTGAATCGCCGGGATCATGGTGCTCCACCAAGACACCGTGATGTCCACAACGAAGAGGAAGTGCTTCGAATATTCGAGAACAATCCTGGAAGCAGTGTACGTCGCGTAGCACACGCACTTGGTATATCGCGAACAACAGTGCATCGTATTATCCGCCAAAATGGTTTGCATCCTTACCATTACCAACGTGTGCAGCAACTTTTGCCGCGAGATGCAGAACAGCGGATCTGCTTCTGTCAAGGTATTCTCCACAGAAATACTCACAGCGCTTTTAGCATATTTCTATTAATATCATTAATATGTTTACCATTAATATAACATATGCAGGGTTACTAGCACAGTATCGGCAGAATGTGACATTTCCTGATCGTATTTTGTGGACGGATGAAGCTACATTTACTCCTAATGGCGTCTTCAACTCTCGCAATTTCTTGCTCTGGCAAGAGGAAAATCCTCACGCCATACGGGAAGGTATTTTCCAATATCGCTGGTCCATTAATGTATGGGCAGGAGTAACAGCGGACCGAGTGGTAAATATTCTTGTAAATTAAGAAATGTTTTCTTCCTCATATTTTCCTCATAATGTGTCCATTTGCGCTTTTCAGATAGGCCCATATTTTCTGCCGCCACGTCTTAACGGACAGGCGTATGGACACTTCCTTCGTAACGATTTGCCGATACTTCTGGAGGACGTTCCTCTCCACATGCGGCAAATACTAGTATTCCAACACGACGGAGCTCCGGCACATTCCGATCATCAAATACGGCACATTTTAAATACGCGTTTTCCGGAAAGGTGGATGGGTCGAGGTGGCCCAATCACCTGGCCGGCACGGTCGCCAGATTTGAACGAGCTCGACTATTTTGTTTGGGGCTATGTTAAAGCTTCAGTCGAGCACAGGCGTGATGGTAATGAAGGTGAAGTACGTGAAGCAATTTTTGCGGCCTTTAATACCATCACGCCGGACATGGCGCACCGTGCGACGCAACAGATAATTCGAAGAGCTGAACTCTGTTTACAAGCAGAAGGAAGCCACTTCGAACAGTTATTGCCTTAAATAATGAGAGTGGATTAGGCCTACTGGGGAAACCACTTAAAAAAAACGCGCCAAGTTATCTACCTCAGGGTGGTGTGGAAATGATAGCATTTCCTTTTTCACGAATTTACAGACGCCTTTTGTAAATTTACGATATACCTAGGTTATTATACGTAGTATTCGTCATGTTCTCCTTTCGTAAGTATTTTATTAAATAATTACGATGTGCTCGTCAACAAAATTATGGCATAGGTAAATAAATTTCGAAATTTTCAATGAGCATAATACTGCGAAACATTATAGTATTTAATTTTTTTTTTAAAGAGTCGAGTCTGTACTTTTTTT
>NW_022639941.1:23047-23585 GCF_010583005.1 Odontomachus brunneus | reverse complement strand
TACTTTACGATAGATATCATGAAATTTTCGAAAAAAGTTTGATTGTCCACGTAGGATACGTCAAATTGTGCAATTTTTTTGGAGACGTAACACGTCTTTACTTTTGAAAAGACTACGGGAAGAGGAAAGAATAAATTCAAAATACGACAAATGCTTCTTAAAGTACAGATTTAATTCTTTAAAAGAAATGAAAAAAGATTTCAAATACGATAATGTTTCGCAGTATTATGTTCATTTAAAATTATGCTAAATTTGGACATAAATTTACCTATACGATAATTTTGTTAACGAATGTACTTAGCCAAAGCGTGTTACGCTTTTTGTAAGAAGTCGATAGAAAAACATCTATTCTTGGTGTAACTACTTGATGATAGATTATGATGCACGCCTTCTATCGTAATTATACAAGTCAAATATCGTTCGTACACAATCGTTCGAGAACTATAGGTTTCTTTTATACAATAAAGAGAGTTTCTTTGAGTTTCTCCTATCGTTAATATACTACAAATTATGACAGATTTCCAGTGATATTTTCATG
>NW_022639941.1:22447-23037 GCF_010583005.1 Odontomachus brunneus | reverse complement strand
GTTCTCCTTTCGTAAGTATTTTATTAAATAATTACGATGTGCTCGTCAATAAAATTATGGCATAGGTAAATACATTTCGAAATTTAGTACAATTTACAATGAGCATAATACTGCGAAATATTATGGTATTTAATTTTTTTTTTAAAGAGTCGAGTCTGTACTTTTTTTTAAGGAGCATTTGTCGGATTTTGAATTTATTCTCTTCTGACGATAACTGAATATAAATACATAGGTAACTTTCATATATCGTACAACATCGCGGAAGAAAGTCGTGCACCTCTCCTTTTTATTTTTTATTTGCAAGGAAACATCGGTATTTTACGATAATTATCGTAAGATTTGTGAAACGAATTCATTGCACTCAGTAGAGTGCGTCAAATTAAGCGATTTAAAAAAAATGTATAGGTAACGTTGATAGGTCGCAACTCCGCGAAAAAAAATCCGTTTTCTTTTACATTGCAGAAGAAAGTCTATACTTTACGATAGATATCATGAAATTTTCGAAAAAAGTTTGATTGTCCACGTAGGATACGTCAAATTGTGCAATTTTTTTGGAGACGTAACACGTCTTTACTTTTGAAAAGACTACG
>NW_022639941.1:15143-20315 GCF_010583005.1 Odontomachus brunneus | reverse complement strand
GATCAGTAAATACATCTTTTTAAACGCCACAACTTTTATCTGAAACATTTTTTTCTAAAATGCTTAGTTTTCGAGATATTTCACCGGTCCGGGACTTTTTGAACACCCTGTATATATATATATATATATATATATATATATATATATATATATATATAATATCCTATTTAAATATATTTCTATTAAACAAGATAAAAATATAAATGTGTGAATATAATATTCTATTTTGCTGTAGCTTTACAATATCAAGATATAGCGAATTTTTACAGAAACTTTTCGTATTATGATGATGATTAAATTTTGCAGAGATGTGTTATTTCTTTCTTTGTATAAACTTTGCGCGTCAAATGTTTAAATATAATTTAATATTTTTTAAATATACTGCACGTACATAGACAGAACATAACGTATGAACAATGATGTTACATCCATTAACTTTCGCGATTACATGGTGCAAAATGTTTTGATATAACTTTCAATGGCTACGTCATAACTCATAATACAGGGAAAAGTAAAATTACAGTTTACTCGTAGCTCACGGAAAAAAGGAATGCACGTTGGTGAACAGAAATACTTACCTTTGCAAACGGTTCCTATTCCCACCGAGCGAGTTGGCTTGCGAATTTTGTCCACAACTTCAAGCGCTCTCACATACACATCCGAATATAAAAGTGCGCAAGCACACTCTATCAACAAATCTATTTGATTCATCCTTTTGCAGCCGTCAGTTGCATTGAGGTCGCATCTAAACACCATCGAGCTCATAATAATTTGGGTGTACGGTTTACATTCAAAAGTAATTTTCTTAGAAGAAATTGAAAAACGACTTTTCTTGAAAATTTAAAAAATATGCGAAATAACGTACATTATCAAGATGATATTATGTATATTACTAAAAGTAACGCGTAATGTTTTGAACGTACTTGGAGTGTGGCCGTCCTTAGACAAAAGAAAAACAGTCGATAGCCGGATCTGTAGGTTTCTACTGATCACAATCTTTGGTGACTACTTTACTGCGTCCTGATTCCCGGTTTCCTCTCCTGGTTGTTTGAGAAGAGAACGCGTATCAAGATATAAATGATACCTCTACTCCTTTTGGGTTTAATGGCCATCGGTAAATACGGCAATTTGATATTTCGCGAAGGACAGATCAAGCGCTGCCTACAACACATCGAGGAAGATTGGAAGAATGCGATAGATACGGACGTGCAAAACACGATGATTAAATCCGCGAAAACTGGAAGACGCCTAGTCACAATTTGCGGGATATTTATGTATAGCACTGGAGTTTCTTTCCGGACGATCTTACCGTTGTCAAAAGGAAAGCTTGTTACCGCGCAGAATATCACAATCAAACTTTTATCTTGTCCGGGTTATTTTTTCTCTTTCAACACACAAGTCAGTCCTATTTATGAGACGATATTTGTGATGCAGTTTTTCTCCGGTATAATTACATATTCGATTACGACAGGCGTGTGTGGTCTCACAGCTGTTTTCGCGATACATGCTTGTGGTTGGCTGAAAATACTGATGAAACTGATGAGATATCTCTTCGAGGAACAGTGGATTGAGAAACATGAATAGAAAGCTAGCCGAAATAGTCGAATATCAAATAAGAATACGAAGGTGAGTATATGTAGTTCGTAACTTTCATTCAATCGATCTCGTTAACATAATGGTAATTAATTGCATATTGGTAATTATTAACACTATATACTGCACGTGGATTGCAATTTTTCAATCTGCTTTGTCGTTCCTCTGAAAAATGTCGATTTTATATTATCCATAACAACATTTCAGTTTTTTGCAATTAGTGGAGCGCACTATGCAACAAATATATCTCATAAAATTAATGGGGAATATGGTAATACTCTGCATTCTAGGATATTGTATAATAATGGTTTGTTTTTATTCATCAAAACAATATAAGAAAGAGATCGTGTTTCGTATCCCCATATGTGTGATTAAATTGCTTTCAAAGTACGATCCTGTTTATAGAAATGGGAGAATAGTAATGCAATAGCTATGTCTACTTACTTTATAACTATCACCACCATAATGATAATTATGTTCATGTTTTGTTACACTGGTGAACAACTTATCTGCCAGGTAAGTTTATTTGTGTCAAAATGTCAAATTTTAATGGTAAGCGCTACTATTTAATAACAAATATTACATAGTCGATTGCCCGTACATAAATGTAATTGTTTTTTCTATTGCAAATAATACAACAGTAATTCTTGCTTTGAAGAAATGAAATTGAAATATGATGTTTAATAATTATTGAAATAGTCATTACTGAGTTATAAATTTATCAACATATAAACTTTTATTCTATGCGTGTTTGATAATAATAATGATAGGCGGAAAAAGTAGCTAGTACATCGTGCGTGTTCGAATGGTATCGTTTTCCTGACAAAACAATACGCGATATCGTTTTGATAATGATCGTGTCTAATTTGCCCATCAAGCTCACTGTAGAAAAAATTATGAACTTATCCTTCAAAACATTTGCTAACGTAAGATAATATTTTTAAAGTAATCTGCATATATGTTCACTGGATTACAATGTTCTTATACTGCAAGAAAGTATTCAGTACGTTCTAACTATTATGAAATTTGTGAATAATATTTCAGTAAATGTGATTCAAACAGTTCATTACTTGTTTGAATATTTGTGTATGATCTATATACAAAGTGTCCCATCACTATCGCAGTATCTCTTGAGGACGGATTCTTGAGATAAAGAAAAAACTCCTAATGCAAAAATGTTGAGGTTATAATACTTTTTAAGTTATAAACGATTAAATTTGACCAATTATGTCGGCTAAAGTACGCGTGCTCAGGTATGGTACAGCGTACAATGATACAGGTGCATGCACATAAATGAAAATTTGTATAAGATATAAAATTAATTGTAAATCTCTGAAGGAAACGTCAAATATGTGACAGCTCATTGATACTCATAAATGTATTGTGTGATATTTTATTCATAACATTTTGACGAAATTGTTATTATTTGTGATATGTTTATTTAAATGATAGAAAAGCTTATGATAGAAAAATGATAGATTATTATTACATACGTTGTTGTATGTATAGAATCTCCGTATCAATATTTGGAAAAGGGACGAAATATGCATGCAGGTATACCATTGTGTGTTGTACCGTACCTGAGCGCGCGTACTTTAGCCAGTATAATTGGTTAAATTTAATCGTTTATAATTTGAAAAGTATTATAGCCTCGCCATTTTTGCATTCGGATTTTTTAATTCAAATTACCTCAGGAATTCGCCTTTAAAAGATAATGCTATAGTGGTGGGACACCTTGTATATATTTCATTCTTTTCACTCTCGTAATTAATAACTCTTTTATTATGACAAACAAACAAAACAAAATTATGACAAATTTTAGTATATTAAGCGAGTAATTGAGTCATATGTTTTAGGTGGTTAAAACATCTATGACATATTTTAATATGCTTCGAAGCGTTACCGATTGAATATTTCTGCTTTAATGATCGAGGTAACGGTACAAACTATACATATTGCAATAGTAATATCGTATCGTGTTTATTACTAATATAGATATATCAGTTGCAAATATTGGTATAATGTATAAATATAATATAATTGGTATAATGTATAAATATAGATTATGTGCTCCAGATTTAAATACATATCTATTGCGAAAACATATATAGGGGAGACTTGGGATGGTTGGAATATCAGGAGAGTTGGGACAGGAATAATTTCTGGTAACAGATTGGCACCACTGTAACATTCTTGCCATTTGTTGTTTATCATCTCTTGTGTGAAGGTTCAAACCAGGTTTAGCCGGCTTCCATTCCTTCAAACCTGAATAGGTAAGTTTTTTGTTTCTTTTTATTCCAAAAGTTATTAATTAAAAATGTTTTTAAAACTTTATTTTATCAGTATAATAGAGCTTTTCTGGGCCGATAACTTTTTACTCGAAACTTTCATTCCTTATGATGAGACTCCCATGATTTAAACTCAAGCTACCTAATCTCACGTTCCGTTAGGAGCGTGTTTTCAAAATGTAGTCAGCTAAGAGATGGTTGGGATATTTAAACCCCGGGATGGTTGGGACACGGAAGACCTGTCCTATCCACGGAAGACCTATGAAGTTTCGTTCAGATGATTTTGTTCTCGTGAAATTCGCGACAAAATCTTCGTTTGTTACATTGGTAAAATTTAAAAAACTGACAGCGCCGCCGAAAATTTAGATGAAGAATTTACAATTTAATTTTGGAGACGAACTAATCCCGAATCTTTTTTATCTCATTTCCCATCAGTCGACGATATTTCTGTAGTGAATGCAAGCGACATTATTTGCAAATTATGTCCTAAAGATGAAACAAAAGGGACAAAAAGAAAAGGTCAAATTATAACCTTTCCCTATCCACTGTTTTTTGAGAAACTTAACGTTAGGTAAGTAGTCTTTGTTGCCTAAGTATAATTTTAATTAGTATTCTAATCTTTCCACGTTACTACTTTTGAGACTGTATTTTTTGTATGTTTTCTTTTCTTTTTCTTTTTTTTATAAAATTTTAATCACATTTTAACTATTGGTTCCGGTTTTTATTTAGTCTGCTAGAAAATGTTTATTTAGACTTTTCGAAAACAAAGTGCCATGATAAGACTGTAAGAAAAAAAATTATAGTTAAAGTTGTTAATATTTTCAATAATTTACTTTTTTATGTTAAGGAACATTACCATTAACAAAATTACTTAATTAAGCTACGTTGTAATAGAATTTAATTAAAATGTTTAATTGCAATTTCATGTGCTATTTCATACGTGTCCCAACCATCTATGGAGGAAGAAAGGTTGGGACACTTGTTGGTTTTTTTTTTAATTTGCATACTATTTGCTATTTATTATATTTGGTTGAAAAAATCATGTGTACTACTAAAAGGTCAAATTAGAAGATACATAATTAAGATTTTAAAAAAGTAAAAAAACAGCTCGGAAAAAAATTAAAAAAAAGTGTCCTAATCATCTCAAGTTTCCCCTATGTGTAGGATTTTCTATTTTACACTTGAATTTGAAATATGTAATATCGTTATATCAAATGTTTTTATGTGTCTTGTCTTTAGTAATATAAAAGATATGTTTCATAGGTTATTGATATCTTGACAATATAAAATT
>NW_022639941.1:6730-12147 GCF_010583005.1 Odontomachus brunneus | reverse complement strand
TCGAATGGTATCGTTTTCCTGACAAAACAATACGCGATATCGTTTTGATAATGATCGTGTCTAATTTGCCCATCAAGCTCACTGTAGAAAAAATTATGAACTTATCCTTCAAAACATTTGCTAACGTAAGATAATATTTTTAAAGTAATCTGCATATATGTTCACTGGATTACAATGTTCTTATACTGCAAGAAAGTATTCAGTACGTTCTAACTATTATGAAATTTGTGAATAATATTTCAGTAAATGTGATTCAAACAGTTCATTACTTGTTTGAATATTTGTGTATGATCTATATACAAAGTGTCCCATCACTATCGCAGTATCTCTTGAGGACGGATTCTTGAGATAAAGAAAAAACTCCTAATGCAAAAATGTTGAGGTTATAATACTTTTTAAGTTATAAACGATTAAATTTGACCAATTATGTCGGCTAAAGTACGCGTGCTCAGGTATGGTACAGCGTACAATGATACAGGTGCATGCACATAAATGAAAATTTGTATAAGATATAAAATTAATTGTAAATCTCTGAAGGAAACGTCAAATATGTGACAGCTCATTGATACTCATAAATGTATTGTGTGATATTTTATTCATAACATTTTGACGAAATTGTTATTATTTGTGATATGTTTATTTAAATGATAGAAAAGCTTATGATAGAAAAATGATAGATTATTATTACATACGTTGTTGTATGTATAGAATCTCCGTATCAATATTTGGAAAAGGGACGAAATATGCATGCAGGTATACCATTGTGTGTTGTACCGTACCTGAGCGCGCGTACTTTAGCCAGTATAATTGGTTAAATTTAATCGTTTATAATTTGAAAAGTATTATAGCCTCGCCATTTTTGCATTCGGATTTTTTAATTCAAATTACCTCAGGAATTCGCCTTTAAAAGATAATGCTATAGTGGTGGGACACCTTGTATATATTTCATTCTTTTCACTCTCGTAATTAATAACTCTTTTATTATGACAAACAAACAAAACAAAATTATGACAAATTTTAGTATATTAAGCGAGTAATTGAGTCATATGTTTTAGGTGGTTAAAACATCTATGACATATTTTAATATGCTTCGAAGCGTTACCGATTGAATATTTCTGCTTTAATGATCGAGGTAACGGTACAAACTATACATATTGCAATAGTAATATCGTATCGTGTTTATTACTAATATAGATATATCAGTTGCAAATATTGGTATAATGTATAAATATAATATAATTGGTATAATGTATAAATATAGATTATGTGCTCCAGATTTAAATACATATCTATTGCGAAAACATATATAGGGGAGACTTGGGATGGTTGGAATATCAGGAGAGTTGGGACAGGAATAATTTCTGGTAACAGATTGGCACCACTGTAACATTCTTGCCATTTGTTGTTTATCATCTCTTGTGTGAAGGTTCAAACCAGGTTTAGCCGGCTTCCATTCCTTCAAACCTGAATAGGTAAGTTTTTTGTTTCTTTTTATTCCAAAAGTTATTAATTAAAAATGTTTTTAAAACTTTATTTTATCAGTATAATAGAGCTTTTCTGGGCCGATAACTTTTTACTCGAAACTTTCATTCCTTATGATGAGACTCCCATGATTTAAACTCAAGCTACCTAATCTCACGTTCCGTTAGGAGCGTGTTTTCAAAATGTAGTCAGCTAAGAGATGGTTGGGATATTTAAACCCCGGGATGGTTGGGACACGGAAGACCTGTCCTATCCACGGAAGACCTATGAAGTTTCGTTCAGATGATTTTGTTCTCGTGAAATTCGCGACAAAATCTTCGTTTGTTACATTGGTAAAATTTAAAAAACTGACAGCGCCGCCGAAAATTTAGATGAAGAATTTACAATTTAATTTTGGAGACGAACTAATCCCGAATCTTTTTTATCTCATTTCCCATCAGTCGACGATATTTCTGTAGTGAATGCAAGCGACATTATTTGCAAATTATGTCCTAAAGATGAAACAAAAGGGACAAAAAGAAAAGGTCAAATTATAACCTTTCCCTATCCACTGTTTTTTGAGAAACTTAACGTTAGGTAAGTAGTCTTTGTTGCCTAAGTATAATTTTAATTAGTATTCTAATCTTTCCACGTTACTACTTTTGAGACTGTATTTTTTGTATGTTTTCTTTTCTTTTTCTTTTTTTTATAAAATTTTAATCACATTTTAACTATTGGTTCCGGTTTTTATTTAGTCTGCTAGAAAATGTTTATTTAGACTTTTCGAAAACAAAGTGCCATGATAAGACTGTAAGAAAAAAAATTATAGTTAAAGTTGTTAATATTTTCAATAATTTACTTTTTTATGTTAAGGAACATTACCATTAACAAAATTACTTAATTAAGCTACGTTGTAATAGAATTTAATTAAAATGTTTAATTGCAATTTCATGTGCTATTTCATACGTGTCCCAACCATCTATGGAGGAAGAAAGGTTGGGACACTTGTTGGTTTTTTTTTTAATTTGCATACTATTTGCTATTTATTATATTTGGTTGAAAAAATCATGTGTACTACTAAAAGGTCAAATTAGAAGATACATAATTAAGATTTTAAAAAAGTAAAAAAACAGCTCGGAAAAAAATTAAAAAGAAGTGTCCTAATCATCTCAAGTTTCCCCTATGTGTAGGATTTTCTATTTTACACTTGAATTTGAAATATGTAATATCGTTATATCAAATGTTTTTATGTGTCTTGTCTTTAGTAATATAAAAGATATGTTTCATAGGTTATTGATATCTTGACAATATAAAATTGTCTACCTCATAATCGCTATCCTTGCAAAGAATGCTATCTATCTTGTACTATTTATTTCATATTAAACGTATTACATTTTTCAGATAAAAGAATTATAATCATCATGTTAAAAAATAAAGGGAGAAATATTTCCTCTTCCTCTTTTGGGTTTCCTCTTTTGGGTGCTCGAGAAGAGAACACGCATCAAGATTCAGGTGTTTCCTCTACTTGTTTTCGGTTTTATGGCCATCGGTAAATATGGTAATTTGATACTTCGCGAGGGGCAGATCAGACGTTGTCTAAAACATATCGAGGAAGACTGGAAGTATGTAATAGATACGGACGCGCGGAACTTAATGATCGAATCCGCGAAAACTGGAAGACGCCTAGTCACAATTTGCGCAATCGTCATGTACGGCAGTGGACTTTCTTACCGGACGATCTTACCGTTGTCCAAAGGAAAGCTCGTCACCGCGCAGAACGTCACGATTAAACCCTTACATTGTCCGGGTTATTTCTTCTCTTTCAACGCGCAAGCCAGCCCTACTTATGAGATGATTTTTGCGATGCAATTTTTTTCTGGTTTAGTCACCTTTTCGATTACGACAGGCGTGTGTGGTCTCACGACTATCTTCGTGATGCATGCTTGTGGCCAGCTGAAGGTACTGATGATGCTGATGACACGTCTCTTCGAGGAGCAGTGGTTTAAGAAACATGATGTGGATAAGAAACTGGCCGAAGTAGTCGAATATCAAATAAGAGTACGAAGGTGAGTGCGTGTAACTCATAATTTTTATTTAATATATATTGTCACCGTGTATAATGATAATTAATCCTTATTATTGTGTACCGTACGTGCTGAAAATGTCGATTTCATATTATGCGTAACAATATTTCAGCTTTTTGCAATTAGTGGAGCGCACTATGCAACAAATGTGTTTGATAGAAGTAATAGGATGCACGATAATTATCATCCTTTTTGGATATTTAATAATAATGGTTTGTAACATTTTGGTTATGATATAATGTAAAAAGAAAGGATTCATGAATATCGTATCTTCTTACATGCGATTAAATCGCTTTGGTCTTTTTGATTATAATCCTTTTTATAGGAATGGGAGAATAGTAATAGAATAGCGATGTGTTCTTACTTTACGTCTCTCACATCTATGACGATAAATGTATTTATGTTTTGTTACACTGGTGAGCAGCTTACCACCCAGGTATGTTTGTTCGTGTCGGAATGTTAAATTCTAATAGCAAACGCCACCTACATTGGATGACAGACATTAGTCGATCGTCTGTAAACATAATTGTTTTATTCATTATAAATAACAAAGCAGTAATTTCTGCTTTGGTAAAGTGGAGTTGAATGAGAGACGATGTTTATTAACTATTGAAAAAGTCATTGTTGAGATATTAATTTATTAAGTTGTACAATTTTATTCTATACGTGTTAGATATAAATATTAGCGGAAAAGGTAGCTAGTACATCGTGCGAGCTCGAGTGGTATCGTCTTCCGGACAAAAGAGCACGCGGCATCGTGTTGGTAATGATCATGTCTAATTTGCCCACCAAGCTCACTGCAGGAAAAGTCATGGACCTCTCCATCAAAACATTTGGTGATGTTAGATAATATTTTCAAAGAGATCTACTTATATGTCCAGTAAATTACAGTGTTCTTACATTTCAAAGAGGATAACAATATATCTCAATATTATTAAATTTATAAATAATATTGGAAAATTTTAGTAAGTTTGATTTAAGTAGTTCATAACTTGTTTGAGTAGTTCATAACTTGTTTGAATGTTTTGTATACAGTATTATCTACATGTTTTATATTTATCATTCATTATTAGTTTATTATTAATTTCTTGTTTGTGGCAAACATGTTCTCGGAATTTTAAGAGAGAATTATTATATATTTTAGCATCATATTGTGTTTTAGGTGGTTAAAACGTCTATGACATATTTTAATATGCTTCGAAACGTAGCCGGTTGAATATTTGTGCTCTACTGATCCAGATCATGATACAAACTATACAAATTGCAATGATGATATCATATCGTGTATATTAATGTTATGAATGTGTCAAATGCAACGGTTGGTGCAATGTACAGACAGAATATGTACTTCGAATTTAAATACATTTCTTTTGTGAAAACATACATACGCAGGATTTTTTATTTCGCGGTAAATTTGAAACACGTAACATCGAAATATTAATTATTTTAACTTTTCTTATCTTTAATAGTGAAAAAGAAATTGTTGCACACACATTGTTATTGATGATTTTACATTATGAAGATCTCTTACCTTATTATCGCTATCGACCATTACAAAGAGTAAATGTTATCTATTTCAAATGAAAAATTATAATAATCACGTTAACATAGAAAAAAATATTTCTGTTCATTCATTCAAGATATACGATAATCTACTATTACTGCAGATTTGCTGCAGGTCAAAGATTGTACCTTATTCACTATTATCATCGGTAATCTTTCTTTACAAAATGTCAAGTTCTAATTTTCTAAATTGGCTGGATAACTTTTTCCCCGGGCAACAAAAAAACACCAGACTAAGTTTATCATCTAAGTAACATTTGTTCGAACATAGAAGCGTTTATTCAGATTTGCTATGTTCCACGAAGAAAC
>NW_022639941.1:5274-6720 GCF_010583005.1 Odontomachus brunneus | reverse complement strand
CGAGCGTCGGTGAAATTAGGCTGGAAACGCAACCGAAAATCAATGTTAGAACAGTGAGCGAGCTATTGAGTGAGTTCGACGGAACCGAGGGTCTATTCCAAAATTGGGAAAAGCAACTATGATTACTCGTGCTAACTTATCGACTGGACACGAATAATGCAAAGGTGTTGCTGGGAACGAGGCTCAAGGGAAGAGCACTAGAATGGTTCCATTCGCGCCCCGAACACATCGGATTGAGTGTAGACGAGATATTGATGGAAATGAAGAAGATGTTCGACCAGCAACAAAGTATATTAAAGTGGCGTAAACAATTCGAAGAGCGAGTTTGGAAGACGGGAGAAAGTTTTAGTGCATACTTCCACGAGAAAATTATTTTGGCGAACAGAGTCCCGATAGAGGAGGAAGAATTAACAAAATATCTAGTGGAAGGAATAACGAGTACGCAATTGCGTAATCAAGCACGGCTGCAACAATTCTAAGGCCGAGCTATTGACTGCTTTGGAAAATATTGATCTGTTGGGGACCAAGAACCGTTCAGAACAAGATTGCAGGATATGGAGCAAAAGCTCCAAGGAGGGACGACTCCAGGTGAAGAATGAAACATCACTGAAAAAAGAGGCATCACTGAAGAAAGAAATAGCAGAGAGTTCCAGTATGATGCAGGCGAAAACCCGGTGCTACAATTGCAGCAAATTCGGTCACATGTCCAGAGACTGTAAGCTACCGAAGCGTGAAAAAGACGCTTGTTTTAAGTGTGGAGAGAAGGGTCATATGATTGGCAATTGTACGGGTAAAGTAAATGTAGAACAGGTTAATTTTCTGCATACCGCGGAAGCTACTAATGACTTTCAGAGTGAAGCTACTTTAAAGTTTAATAGTTCTCAAACGAAATACGAAGTAGTAGTAGATGCTTTAATTGACACAGAGAGCCCGATTAGCTTTGTAAAAGAAAAAATGATCCCTAGTTGTTTTATTGACTATACCGATAAAGAAAGGAAAGTTTGTGGAATAAATAAAACTAGATTAAATATTATTGGCTCCACTACGGTAGATATCTCTTCTGATAAAGTAAAGGAGGTTGATGCACACGTTTATGTTGTTCCTAATGAGTCCCTACCTCTCCTACATTTTATTGTTTTTATCTCATAAGCATTACGTTATATAATCCAAAAATGGTAAAGAATAATTATAAGAATGAACTTAGTTAACAAAAAAACTTATTTATAATTAAATTTTATGAATTTAGCTACTGGTACAGTAATTTTATGATTGCCTAGTAACCGGCCACATGTTCAGTTACCGATGCAACTTGCGTTACACATGTGCTCGCGTGTACCAACAAGCAAATCGAGAAATAACTGCTGTCATAAATATTTTTATAAGTAAAGTTACTTAAAATTATTGTCAATAAAAGTTTAAAGAGTAAGTAAATATTGACACATCAAA
>NW_022639941.1:4233-5264 GCF_010583005.1 Odontomachus brunneus | reverse complement strand
GTTACCGATGCAACTTGCGTTACACATGTGCTCGCGTGTACCAACAAGCAAATCGAGAAATAACTGCTGTCATAAATATTTTTATAAGTAAAGTTACTTAAAATTATTGTCAATAAAAGTTTAAAGAATAAGTAAATATTGACACATCAAACAATGTAATTTGAAAGTGTATATTTTAACCATACAACTTCTATACCTATATAGCCTCTAAAATATAACTTCCGAACGGAATCCATGAGAACACTTTGTAGTGTCACCTGTATTAATGCCGTATAAATTATAGCTTTTTTATAGGATCATAAAATGTGCCAAAAAACTTAAGAAAAAAGTCATATACATAAAAGGACGTGAATTCTGCTTTGGAGGACATGAAAAACGGTAGAAATTAAAAAAATCAATCAAAATATGACGATTTTATTTGTAATTTTATTTTAATTATCATGTTCGGATATTGGGTCAACTGAATTTAGCAATAGGGACATTGTCCGGGTATTGGTACATTCTTACTCTTGCAAATTTTGATTATTTTTTAAATAATTTTGATAATTTTACTGTCTTTTATATCTTAATAATACTTCTTAAAGTCTCAGCTTTTAATTAATTATATTTTTACATTATTAAATATTATATACTTTTATCAAATTAAAAAATTGTAGCATTACGCCGTTAAATGTCCGGCTATTGGGACATTTACCTTAAACATTTGCCATTTGCAAAGTGAAAAAGTATACGAACAAAATATGTTTTTTAAAACAAATTATATTTAACATTTCTCTTTAATTCCAATGCTGTAGTATAAATAAGTTATATTTTCACATTAATAACAAAACATGTTTTAAAGCAAAAGATGTACATATTGGGCAAGAATGGATTTCTATTAATTATTTATAATTAAAGGTCTTTCTGTTCTTTATTTCTTTAATATTATTACATATCCTTCATGTGTATAGAGTATACTATAAGTGCATATATTATTCATTTATATATATATATATATATATATATATATATATATTTTTTTTTTTTCATAT
>NW_022639941.1:4122-4223 GCF_010583005.1 Odontomachus brunneus | reverse complement strand
GCAATAAAAAATTTTTTAATGTCGAAAAAGTAAAAAATAGCCTTTTGTAGATGGGGCCAAAGTATACTGCTTTTGAGGAACACCGTCAGTCTGCGTGTCAA
>NW_022639941.1:3696-4112 GCF_010583005.1 Odontomachus brunneus | reverse complement strand
TGGGGCCAAAGTATACGGCTTTTGAGGAACACCGTCAGTCTGCGTGTCAAATTCCTTCTTCTACGTGGCTCCTAGAACAAAAATCTAAATTTTTTCTTATTAATAACAATATGTTTTAAGTCTGTACGTAGGGATTTTACGAAATTTCGATTTTTAAGAAAATGGCGGTCATTTAAAAAAAATTCAATTTTTCAGGGTAAAAAAAGTTTATAAAACTGTGCACCAAAAATAAAATAACAACGCTACAGAGAAAATCCTATGTACATCCTTAGATTATACCATAGGGAAGAATTATGCAAAGTTTCATGTCAATCCGATGAAAAATGGAAGACTAATTTGACACGCAGATTTAAAAAATATCGTTTCGAGAAAAACGCGTTTAAAGTTTTACATACATGAAACTAATAAATATTTTC
>NW_022639941.1:0-3686 GCF_010583005.1 Odontomachus brunneus | reverse complement strand
CACGGATACTTGCTTCTTGAAACTTTATGGGAGATTTACACTCTTTGCACACTACAAATTCAGAAATTGCTGCAAAAACAGTTACAAAATTGATCACACGATAACCAAAAGTTGCGTCCACATTAGTATGATATTCATGTTCACTAAGTTTCAGTTTCTTTGCCGATGTACTGACACTCTCACTTTCTGTTTCTAACATGTATCGATTCAGCGGCTTCCTTCCGCTGCTTCTCGGTTTCGAGGCACGACTAATTCCTCCTCTTGTCCCTTTTTTCTCCATTACTTTTGTCTTCCCCATGATGAACAATGAATAAACGTTCGAAAGAAACTTGTGAAAGACAAAACCAAGCAACACGTGAATGATGTTTACACGACTAATTCGTTATGAACTATATAAAACATAGAAGTATATGTCATATTATAATGAAAAAAGTAACTAGCGATATATACTTCACTATTTGGAACTAAAAGAAGCCATAATTAGGTCGGTAAATTCACAAGTAGTAGGATGAGACAGGTAGACTGTCTGTGCGCGCTCGGCAGCCCGAGAAACGCGCCGAGAGCGCTTGCTCCAAACTGGTTTATAACACTAGAAAAAAGTTTCGGTCACCTTTCTAATGGATGAATTTCGATTCTATACATTTGAAAGAGTACTTTAAGCCAAAAAAAAAATTTTCGATTTTTTGAAAGTACAAAGGTGGTATCCTGCCTTAATATATATTTACCAGTAAGAACACGAGAAAAGCAAAGAGTGTATCCCCTCCCGTGCAAATGCGTGCTGCTCGCGGACACCAAAGTTTCTATCATTGCGCGTATCGTTTCAATCGTTACAATACGCAAGCGCGAATATAGAGACTTGCTAGCGATGAACAGACAAAAGAGAAAACAGTCGTCGCCTCGTGACATTGCGTTATACTTCACGAACGCGAAAGTACCAACAGTAGAGTCTCAAGTGAAAAACATTTTACAATGTACAACAATAAAAATTACAAACGTGACATAAGTTATACATACGAATTGAATCGGTTTTTTCTTCGCATATTGGGCGTCTGGCCCAACGCAAACAAGAAAATCTGTCTTTTACAAAAGCTGACGAAGAGCGTGCTGATTTTCGGATGCTACTTTATCCTTTGTTGCGATCTAATTTCTGTACTCCTTTATATATTCGTGGTGCAGAAGGAGACACGCGCGAGAATTAAGGTTATAGGCGTTGTGTTATTCATGATTGTGTCGATTTTAAAGTATAGCAATATGTTGTACGTGGAGAATCAAATGAAGGATTGCTTGGCGTGTGTGGAGAAAGATTTTCAAAGTGTTACTAGTTCGACTGAGCGCAACACGATGCTTTTTCACGTGAAAACTAGCAGACATTTGTTGATCTTGTGCGGAATATTTATGTATGGCGCCGGTATGACATATCGAACAGCCATACCGTTATCAAGAGGGAAGATTGTCACCGCTCAGAACATTACAATTAGACCTTTGCCGTGTCCTGCTTACTATGTAGTGTTCGATCCACAGATCAGTCCGGCTTACGAGATTGTATTCTTCGTACAGTGTTTCACGGGTTTCATCAGGTATACGATCACAGTGGCAGGTTGTGGCACTGTGGCGCTCTTCACGATGCATATCATCGCGCAATTAGACATCTTAATGGTACTAATGAACAATTTGACGGTCAAACATGAGCTTGAGCATGTGAACAAGAAATTATCTGTTATCGTACAATATCAAATAAAAATACGAAAGTAATAATCGTTTGATCTCAATTATGTTAGTAGCTATATTTCATTTAAAGCATATATATTTGTTATTATTATATCAATTGAAATGGCATATCATATAGTATTTTAGTACAATTAATTTTTTGATCGCACTAATTGAAATATACGTCAATATGATGGATAATTAATTATTTTCGGAGAACAAGACTTACATTTGTCATACAATGGCTTTCAGTTTTTTAGATATGGTGCAAGGCGTTGTACATTTCTCGAGTTTTGTAGAACTTGTAGCATGTACTTCCATATTATGCCTCATGATATATTGCTTAATTATGGTATGTAAAAATCATTAAGTAAAATATATACATGTTTGAGATGTGAAATATAATATATATATTTTACTAAAATTATTAATATATTTTATTTCTCTATGTAGGAATGGGAGGCCAGCAATGCCGTAGCCATTTGTACGTATTGTATTTTAGTGATGTCATTCACTTTCAACACATTTATATATTGTTTTATTGGTGAGCAACTTTCTGAAAAGGTAGATATATTAATATTCGTGGTACGCACATTCTTACTCATACATTATGGTGATAATAATGCCATATCATACAAAATGATGACTTTTCTTTAAATGTTATCCTAATATTTATCATTTATTAACGAAACTAGGGAGAAGAAGTAGCTTGGACTGCATGTACGTTAGATTGGCACCTTCTTCCGGATGCAAATGTGCGGGCATTAATTCTAATTATGCTCATGTGTAATAAGACAATGAAACTTAAGGCAGGCAATTACTTGGAGTTATCCTTTAGGACATTCGGGTCTGTAAGTAATATCTTTGCTCAGAAAGAATACGGTTCCTATTTTTATATGTAGTATACGCGACTACTTTAATTGAAGTATGTTTTTGAAAGCTTTCATATCCGATATTTATTGTTTTTTTTCTTTCTTTTTTGGAAAAGGGAAAAGCAATTAATTTAAGTTTATTTTATTTTAGGTTGTTAAGACAGGCGTGGGATATTTAAATCTCCTTCGATCAGTTGTAGATTGAATTACAATACATTTATTTATAGATTAATTTAGCGTAAAATGGAGAAACTATTAAGTATGTAATGTTGAAGTAAACATAATTAGATATTGAAAGTTAAATACGGCGTCCTTTACTACTGAGGTGGTCCAGATTTCATTCCTGACGAAGCAGTATTTTTCACATTACAAAATGGAATTAAATCAATGTTAGTTTATTTGAGAACGAGAAAAAAATTGTATACCGATTTAATTGAGAGCAAGAGATAGTTTGCACACGACAGAAAAGTTCACCGCGAACGTTTGAAGTAAACACCGAGGGATTATTCAGTGCGTGCATCTAACTACAATTAAATAACGAGATCCTCTCTTCAATAATTTTATTTGGCAGTCGCACCAATGAACCGTCATTTGGCTCCTACATATCATACTCTCTTCTTTAGATATTAAAAGTAGATATGAAAGCTTTTTTCTTTCGTTATAGAGGGTATCGCAGTATTATAGGTAAGCATTTCTAATTCCGTTAGTTCCGCGCTTTTTTTTATTCAGTTATAAGTATTATTTTTTGTAACGTCTAAAAAACATTTCAGTATAGAATTATCCTGGCATCAGTTTTTTTGCCAAGTTGAAGACTAAGTCTTATACATTGTTATTATGGATAACTTTTCTTTGCAGAACGTCAAGCTGATTCGTGATTTTTCTATTTACCAGGAAAAATTTCCCTCCACGTAATAAAAAGACGTTAAACTATAGTTGCGAAAATTTATAAAAAGATAATTATCTACATTTTATTTATTATGCGAAGAAATAATTATACATGTACATTGTATATTTTTCAAAAGAGACATAGTTACTTATTTTCTTTCCAATATATACAAGTCACGTTTGTAAGTTGCGTTTGTGATATTCTGCTTAAAGTCAATGGCC
>NW_022639940.1:21781-25265 GCF_010583005.1 Odontomachus brunneus | reverse complement strand
ACACACACACACACACACACATACGAGGGTAGTCCCAGAAGTACCCTGCCTAACAAAGAAAACACAAAAATTTTGAAAAAAATATATCTTTATTTCTCAACATAGTCCCCTTTTAGCTCGATACACTTTTCCCAGCGATGTTCAATAGCTTCGATACCATGTTTATAGTGAGAACCATCGAGTTTCTCAAAATAGCCATCAACCGCAGACTCCACCTCTTCATTGTTAACAAATCTTTTACCACTAAGCCATTTTTTTAAGTTTGGAAATAGATAATAATCTGAGGGGCCTAAATCTGGTGAATAGGGTGCGTGAGAAAGCAATTCGAACTTTAACTCATTGATTTTGGCCATCGCAATAACGGACGTGTGAGCCGGTGCATTGTCATGATTGTTATAATCACGAATAATATCAGCGCTTTCGAAACACTTCTCGAGGAATCGTTTCGATTGCGCCACGACAAGGAACCGGATGTGCAAGTGCTGCGATAAGCACCACCTTGCACATTCCGCATTTAAGACCTCAATTCCAAACGCATCGAACCATTACCAAATATAGTAATGTTCTTGTCGCCAGGCACCCCCTCCGACAAGCCTAAAACAATATTATAAAAGAGCGGAGAAGACCGCTCGCGTCAGATTTAACACCTCGGTCTCTCGCCGCGACATACGCGACCAACGCGCGGTACGCACATTACTAATAAGAACGGGAGTAGAAATTAAACACGTACAAGTGTACTTATTAAATAAACCTTTTATATTTAAACTACTCAACGTAGTACTATTATTGAATACATCTCGCACCCACCGCCATACACCCTGCCGCGCCCGCATCACCGATCTCGAACTCTTCGCGTGTCCCGGCAACACGGGCACGACATGATGAAACAACACTTTCTTTTTCGCCAAATGCGGACGTTTTTTCTTGATATCATCACTCAAACGCTGCAATAAGTTTGCATAATACTCGCCGTTGATTGTTTTTCCTTTTTGAAGATAATCAATGAAAATTATCCCACGCACATCCCAAAAAACTGACGCTATAACCTTGCCAGCCGATGGAGTTGTCTTCGCCTTTTTCGGAGCCGATTCTCCCCTTTCAGTCCATTGTTTCGACTGTTCTTTCGTCTCAGGTGTGAAATGATAAACCCATGTTTCATCCATGGTTATGAATCGACGCAAAAACTCGGCCTTATTACTGCGAAACATCGCCAAACACTCGATTGAAACATCCTCACGACGCTATTTTTGTTCAATTGTGAGCAAACGCGGCACCCATCGTGCGCACTCATCGTGCGCAGCTTTTTCATGTCCAAATTTTCAGTCAATATGCGATGTACAGCACTTTTTGATATGCCTACTATATCAGCTAACTCGCGCACTTTCAGTCGACGGTCATCCAATACCATTTTGTGGATTTTCGTCACCATTTCTGGCGTGGTCACCTCATTTGGTCGACCACTGCGATGTTCGTCTTGGCAGCTCTTACGGCCTCTTTTAAACTCTGCCACCTAATATTTTATTGTTGTAAACGAGGGAGCAGACTCCCCCAGAGTAGAATCTAGCTCAGTTTTGATATTGGTTGGACTGAGACCTTTCAAATGAAAATATTGTATCACATAACGATGACCAATTTTCTCCATGTTTACAAATGTACTGAGAGCGTTCACTATTGATAGCTGCCAAAATAATATTAAACAACGTAGCGTCTTGAAACTTCAAACTTTAGCTTTATAAGGTTGATGCTTTCGGCCATAGTGATTTTTTTCAAACAACAACCGCCATCTATACGTTAGGTCGGGTACTTCCCTCGTATATATATATATATATATATATATATATATATATATATTTGCGAAAAGTAGTTTAGCGGAACCGAAAAAAATGTTTTGATATCTTTGTATACATAGGTTTACATTGGTCTATATATGTATATATAATACGAATAATTTATTTGTATATGATATTAACAAAGTTATTATAAAAAATAAATACTGTTTCTATAGAGTATTTTATTAGTATCATTTTCTTTTTCATATCATATATTAACGGTACCGATATATTATACTATATTTCATATATTTATATATTTATTTATATTATATTTCGTTATTCTCGAAATCGGATATCAGACGTAACCAATGCTTTAATAAGAATTTATCTTAAAAAAATAAAGTTTCTCATTAGACCATCAACTATATTCCGATATACAACGTATTGTAGAACAAACTCAGTCGACGACATACGTTTTCTTACGTACAGTCGCGGACTTAAAGGTTGGTGCATTGTTTTTTAGTAAATTTAGGAATGCATTTCGACTTGAGAAGAAGGAGAGTCGCTGCTCCGCCTGCGGAGCACGCCTGCGCAGTGACTAACAACGATAGGAGAGAAATGACATACGTAGTGTTATAAAAGTAAACACGGCGTTCGCTTAGGAAGTGTTCCGCAGGACTCGGAACGATTCAAAGTTCAAGTCGAAATGTGTTCCTAAATTTACTAAAAAACGATGCACCAACCTTTAAGTCTGCGACTATACGTTATGCTACGACCTTTAGGGTGCCATCACATGTGGCCTAAAGCTGGATACACACACTTTCCATAACTGTAACCGTAAGAATTTCGACTAATCGCGTTGTTCGATTATGTTACGGACAGCCTAATCGAACAAGGCGATTGGTCGAAATTCTTACGGTTACGGTTACGAAAAGTGTATGTGTCTTCAACTTAAAGCCGGTGGCACATAGAAAAACTTAAGCAGTAAAACGTAAGCAGTAAGCAAATTGACCAATCACAGTCGTTGATTCTTCTTACGATCTAAGAATCAACGACTGTGATTGGCTGATTCGCTTACTGCTTACGTCTTACTGCTTAAGTTTTTCTATGTGCCACCAGCTTAAAGGTCGTAGTATAACGTACAGTCATTTGTATGTACTTGACCGGAAAAAAAACTCCGATTGGAAAACTATTCTTTTAAATCGTTTGTATTTCGTATGAAGAGTTTTGAAGTGCAATTGAAAAGATTTGTGAGTCATTCTATTACTTGTAATTAATTATTCTTTTTTGGACCATATATTTAGTCGGAAATAATGACCGGAGATAAATTAAACAAAGGTTCGGTATGATATCGTTTATATTTCGTATGAAGAGTTATGAAGTATCATTAAAAAGGTTTGTGAGTCACCCAGATAATTTTAATTAAATATTAAAAAATCATGTATTTGGCCGAAATATCTCAAGCGCTGCTGTGAAAGTACCGTCAGGCACGATCGATGTACTATCTAGTATTTCAATATTTATGGTTTATTTTCGGGTAATTATATACAATAAGGCCTTTTTCGAATTTTGATATCTTTTTGCAGCTCTTTTGGTAAAAATATTTATTTTGACTCTAATATTGATAATCAATCGAGGGAGTCCGAAAAATATGCAAGTTATATATTGTTTTAACTTTTTTTTATTTTTTTTTCATTTGTCGAACGTTGCTG
>NW_022639940.1:17528-18893 GCF_010583005.1 Odontomachus brunneus | reverse complement strand
CCGCCGTTGCGGCGACGGCCGAGCTTGCCGGCAGCTCTCAAAAATTATCTCTCGGTAGAGCGGCGGGGTTCTTGTATCGACGCGCGACCTTCCTTCGCGCGACACGAGAGGAACAAGCGACAGAGTCGGAGGAATCACAAATGCGCACACGTATCGTTTAACATTACTTTATATTTAAAAAAAAAAAACAACAAAGAAAGATACTACAAAGATATGCGGGCTCCGAGTCGCGTCATCGTGAAATCATTCGGCAGCCGGATCCGTCGTCGACGATCCTTCTGCTTCGCGGAGTTCAAACGGCACGAGGCTCGCGAAATCTTCTCGTTACGCTACTTATTGTCGTGGGCGCCCGCCGGGTGTATCCCGGCCCTAATTGTCTCGTCGCGAACCGCGTATTTATCGTCACTCTCGAGAACCCGCACTTTCTAACGATGATCTCGAGTCATTACAATATTTACGCTCTCGCTCGCCGTACTGTGCGGTCGCGAACGCGGTGAAGCGGCAGCAGGCAGCGCGGTAAGGACGGCTATTCTCTCGCGAGGTCACACGGGTCGTCGCGGGCGGTGACGAACCCTCGCGGCAGCCGTCGTGAAGCGACGGCAACCATTCCGATCTTTCCACGCTCGGGCTGAACGACAGAGGTAAGACGGCTCACCAAAAATTCCCTGCTGGGCTCGCCCCTCGTCCAGGTCCGCTCTCTCGCTTGTCCGCTCGTTCGCTCGCTTGCGGTCTCGTTCGCTCGCTGGTTGTTCGTCGCTCGCTCGCCCGTGAATTTTTCCAGCGCACGCTTCGCTCGCTAGCCGCACAGTGACGAGTCCTTCCGCGAGCGCGAGGCTCCTTAACTCGCGGTATCAGCCGCCGATCGCAGCTAGGTCTCATTGGTCCTGCGGGACGTACGGCTCTAGCGCGGGCGCCTTACAGGGCCCGCGCGACACCGCCGAATTCTCCGATTCTATGTCGACGGCATCCTGTCTCTGACGGCAGCTCTATTTAGCGTGGGCGCTCAGGTGGCTGCCAAAAGCTTGAGGTATCCCAGGGCGTCCCCCGGGATCTGGTCCTTACGGTCAGCCCTTCCTGGCGCCCCGCTGCAATCTGGTCGGGGCCCCCTCGCTTGTGGTAGCGAGGGGTGGATCCTGCCCCGCTCGACTGGTCGTCCTCTGCAGGTCCGCCGTCGCCTCGCTTCGAGCGGGCACCTCGTCTCTCTCGTCGCCGCCGAGCACACAATTGACAACAAAAATAACAAATAAAAAATTATAGTACGCGATCTCGCACGTAAAAAGCGTGCGAGACCAATTTCCTCGCAGCCGCCCTTCCCGCGGAAGAAGGGGGCGCGAGCACAGCTCTCCTTGTCTCCCCGCTGATCTT
>NW_022639940.1:15982-17518 GCF_010583005.1 Odontomachus brunneus | reverse complement strand
CCACGCTCGGGCTGAACGACAGAGGTAAGACGGCTCACCAAAAATTCCCTGCTGGGCTCGCCCCTCGTCCAGGTCCGCTCTCTCGCTTGTCCGCTCGTTCGCTCGCTTGCGGTCTCGTTCGCTCGCTGGTTGTTCGTCGCTCGCTCGCCCGTGAATTTTTCCAGCGCACGCTTCGCTCGCTAGCCGCACAGTGACGAGTCCTTCCGCGAGCGCGAGGCTCCTTAACTCGCGGTATCAGCCGCCGATCGCAGCTAGGTCTCATTGGTCCTGCGGGACGTACGGCTCTAGCGCGGGCGCCTTACAGGGCCCGCGCGACACCGCCGAATTCTCCGATTCTATGTCGACGGCATCCTGTCTCTGACGGCAGCTCTATTTAGCGTGGGCGCTCAGGTGGCTGCCAAAAGCTTGAGGTATCCCAGGGCGTCCCCCGGGATCTGGTCGGTCTGGCTGTCCTTACGGTCAGCCCTTCCTGGCGCCCCGCTGCAATCTGGTCGGGGCCCCCTCGCTTGTGGTAGCGAGGGGTGGATCCTGCCCCGCTCGATTGGTCGTCCTCTGCAGGTCCGCCGTCGCCTCGCTTCGAGCGGGCACCTCGTCTCTCTCGTCGCCGCCGAGCACACAATTGACAACAAAAATAACAAATAAAAAATTATAGTACGCGATCTCGCACGTAAAAAGCGTGCGAGACCAATTTCCTCGCAGCCGCCCTTCCCGCGGAAGAAGGGGGCGCGAGCACAGCTCTCCTTGTCTCCCCGCTGATCTTGGTGACGGCGAAATCGCCACGTCACATCCCCCCCTCCCTGGGGAGGACCGAGAAGGTCGAGGCAGCTCGCCGCCCTCAACCCCGTCGTTCAGCCGATTTTCGCGCCCTCGCGCTGCCTGCGGGGTTCGCGGGGTTGGGTGGGCGCCAGGAAACACTGTAACAGCGTGACGTGACTAGAGTACTGTCCCTTTATTCCTCGGCTCGTCGGTACTGGACGGCAACCTATTGTACATCGGTACTATCCGGCCCGGGACACCTAGGCGATAGCTTCGGCATCCTAACAAAAATATAACGAGGGCACACAAAAACAGCAAAAAAAACAAGGCGCCAATGACGAAAAAAATAAAAAAAACAATGTTGTCACTAATTTTCGGCAACCGCGGTCCGATGCCTCCAAGGGGAAGGGACAGGTGGCGTCATCCTGGAGAGGGGCCTGGGGGTTTCGCCGTTAGGGGTGTTCATCGCGAAAACCCCCCCGCTTGCCCATGTGGCCCAGGTCCGGGCGATAAGGCCCTAAGTCCCTCCAATCTTCCCGGCAGGTCGGGCACTCCCGCATCGTTCGTCCTACTCGACCGCATCCGTAGCAGCACGGGCGGTCCTTTGGCAGGGGGCACGTGGAGTAGCGGTGTCCGCCGGATCTGCAGTTCCAGCATCGGTCCGCATCCCTTGTCGGCCCGCTCCGGCTGGTGCCTTCCGACGCCGCTCCCGGAGATCGACTGGGACGGCGCGGTCGTTCAGGGGCCCCCGTCTGTTGTCGGCTCCTTGAGCGGGAATGA
>NW_022639940.1:14042-15972 GCF_010583005.1 Odontomachus brunneus | reverse complement strand
GTCCTTACGGTCAGCCCTTCCTGGCGCCCCGCTGCAATCTGGTCGGGGCCCCCTCGCTTGTGGTAGCGAGGGGTGGATCCTGCCCCGCTCGATTGGTCGTCCTCTGCAGGTCCGCCGTCGCCTCGCTTCGAGCGGGCACCTCGTCTCTCTCGTCGCCGCCGAGCACACAATTGACAACAAAAATAACAAACAAAAAATTATAGTACGCGATCTCGCACGTAAAAAGCGTGCGAGACCAATTTCCTCGCAGCCGCCCTTCCCGCGGAAGAAGGGGGCGCGAGCACAGCTCTCCTCGTCTCCCCGCTGATCTTGGTGACGGCGAAATCGCCACGTCACATCCCCCCTCCCTGCGGAGGACCGAGGAGGTCGGGGCAGCTCGCCGCCTTCAACCCCGTCGTTCAGCCGATTTTCGCGCCCTCGCGCTGCCTGCGGGGTTCGCGGGGTTGGGTGGGCGCCAGGAAACACTGTAACAGCGTGACGTGACTAGAGTACTGTCCCTTTATTCCTCGGCTCGTCGGTACTGGACGGCAACCTATTGTACATCGGTACTATCCGGCCCGGGACACCTAGGCGATAGCTTCGGCATCCTAACAAAAATATAACGAGGGCACACAAAAACGGCAAAAAAAAACAAGGCGCTAATGACGAAAAAAATAAAAAAAACAATGTTGTCACTAATTTTCGGCAACCGCGGTCCGATGCCTCCAAGGGGAAGGGACAGATGGCGTCATCCTGCAGAGGGGCCTGGGGGTTTCGCCGTTAGGGGTGTTCATCGCGAAAACCCCCCCGCTTGCCCATGTGGCCCAGGTCCGGGCGATAAGGCCCTAAGTCCCTCCAATCTTCCCGGCAGGTCGGGCACTCCCGCATCGTTCGTCCTACTCGACCGCATCCGTAGCAGCACGGGCGGTCCTTTGGCAGGGGGCACGTGGAGTAGCGGTGTCCGCCGGATCTGCAGTTCCAGCATCGGTCCGCATCCCTTGTCGGCCCGCTCCGGCTGGTGCCTTCCGACGCCGCTCCCGGAGATCGACTGGGACGGCGCGGTCGTTCAGGGGCCCCCGTCTGTTGTCGGCTCCTTGAGCGGGAATGACTCAGCTCAGCGGGGTCGGTCTGGGTGCCCCTGCTGTATTTGGGCGCCCCTCCCTTGGCCAGGCCCTTAATGTCGGTCTGGACCGCCGTGGCACGCGTAGAGGTTGGTCGGCATCCAGGGATCGTCTGCGTGGACGAGCTGGCGGTCGCGGGGAAATCCCGCACCACCGCCTGGTGTGGACGCTCGACCCTCATGGGCGTGCTCCGCAGGGCTTCCGCCACGTCGTCCCAGAAATTGAGCTCCCGCTCCCCGATGGCGCAGAAGTCGACGTAGTAGCGGCGAAGGACGCGCTCCCACGGGTCCTGCGGGTCCATTTTCGGCAGCCTGTGAGTTAAAGTGAAGCGGATGGGTGATACGGTTTCAATTGGCTAACATGCACTCGCCCTTCCGGAGCCCCTCTCTCGGATAGGAGCTCGTACAGGGCCGCGGAGAGCACCTTTCCAATGCGGAAGGGTCCCGCGAACTTTGGCGAGAGCTTTGCGGCGATGCCTTGCGCGGCGGAGGACAACACGTGCTGTCTTCGCATTACTAAGTCTCCCACGCCGAATCTTCGCGGTCGGTGACGCAAATTATACCGCGACGCCTGCTCCTGATAGGCGGTATCGAGGTGTTCGCGAACCCAGGCGTGCACCGCGTCGAGACGGCGCATCTGTGCCATCCACTCTCCCGGTTCGCGCGCGGCAACCTCTGAGGTCGCTTCCCTTCGCCGTCTCAACGTCTGCGGAGTCTCCAACTCACGCCCGAAATTCAAGAAGGCGGGCGATGCGCCGAGAGACGTGTGATGAGCCGAATTATAGGCGAATCTAAAGTCGTTCACGTGACGATCTCACTTTCGATGATCCT
>NW_022639940.1:10316-14032 GCF_010583005.1 Odontomachus brunneus | reverse complement strand
CGACAACACGCCGCGGTGTCGAACACAATAGCACACGCGAACGCGGGATGAAAAACCATCCGCCGGCGAACGATAGCGAGCCGCGACACGTAAACACGCGTCACCCGTTGCCCCTCTCGCCCTGCGCGCCGACCGGCTCACCCGAGTTTCTCGCGCTTCCCCGCTCGCGTTACCCCTCGCGCGCCCTTAAGCTCTCGCCCGCTCACGGGCCCTTCCTACAAGAAGCGGGTTAATACGACATAATAGAACCAATTTACAATTTACACAATCGATAGAAGAATACAAAATAATAATCGCAATATAACATTCGCACACATACACATTTATTCCTCCTCTCCTCTCTCTCGCGTAGCCACGATTACTATTGCCTTATTTGCGAAAGCGGCCCCACGTTGGACGCCAATTTTTGTGACCGTTTCTCCGTTGGTTAGACGCGAGACTACGGCCAAAATTTCGTCTCCGCCGTTGCGGCGACGGCCGAGCTTGCCGGCAGCTCTCAAAAATTATCTCTCGGTAGAGCGGCGGGGTTCTTGTATCACGCGCGACCTTTCTTCGCGCGACACGAGAAAAACAGGCGACAGAGTCGGAGGAATCACAAATGCACACACGTATCGTTTAACATTACTTTATATTTACAAAAAAAAACAACAAAGAAAGATACTACAAAGATATGCGGGCTCCGAGTCGCGTCATCGTGAAATCATTCGGCAGCCGGATCCGTCGTCGAGGATCCTTCTGCTTCGCGGAGTTCAAACAGCACGAGGCTCGCGAAATCCTCTCGTTACTTATTGCCGTGGGCGCCAGCCGGGTGTATCACGGCCCTAATTGTCTCGTCGCGAACCGCGTATTTATCGTCACTCTCGGGAACCCGCACTTTCTAACGATGATTTCGAGTCATTACAATATTTACGCTCTCGCTCGCCGTACTGTGCGGTCGCGAACGCGGTGAAGCGGCAGCAAGCAGCGCGGTAAGGACGGCTATTCTCTCGCGAGGTCACACGGGTCGTCGTGGGCGGTGACGAACCCTCGCGGCAGCCGTCGTGAAGCGACGGCAACCATTCCGATCTTTCCACGCTCGGGCTGAACGACAGAGGTAAGACGGCTCACCAAAAATTCCCTGCTGGGCTCGCCCCTCGTCCAGGTCCGCTCTCTCGCTTGTCCGCTCGTTCGCTCGCTTGCGGTCTCGTTCGCTCGCTGGTTGTTCGTCGCTCGCTCGCCCGTGAATTTTTCCAGCGCACGCTTCGCTCGCTAGCCGCATAGTGACGAGTCCTTCCGCGAGCGCGAGGCTCCTTAACTCGCGGTATCAGCCGCCGATCGCCGCTAGGTCTCATTGGTCCTGCGGGACGTACGGCTCTAGCGCTGGCGCCTTACAGGACCCGCGCGACACCGCCGAATTCTCCGATTCTATGTCGACGGCATCCTGTCTCTGACGGCAGCTCTATTTAGCGTGGGCGCTCAGGTGGCTGCCAAAAGCTTGAGGTATCCCAGGGCGTCCCCCGGGATCTGGTCCTTACGGTCAGCCTTTCCTGGCGCCCCGCTGCAATCTGGTCGAGGCCCCCTCGCTTGTGGTAGCGAGGGGTTGATCCTGCCCCGCTCGTCTGGTCGTCCTCTGCAGGTCCGCCGTCGCCTCGCTTCGAGCGGGCACCTCGTCTCTCTCGTCGCCGCCGAGCACACAATTGACAACAAAAATAACAAGAAAAAAAAATTATAGTACGCGATCTCGCACGTAAAAAGCGTGCGATACCAATTTCCTCGCAGCCGCCCTTCCCGCGGAAGAAGGGGGCGCGAGCACAGCTCTCCTCGTCTCCCCGCTGATCTTGGTGACGGCGAAATTGCCACGTCACAACTAATATAGGCTGCGTTCCGAAATTCACTGCCAGTATTGAAATTCTAGAATATACGTAACATGAACTATAGATTTTCAGTACTAGCAGTGCATTTCGGAATGCAACCATAATATAATGTAGAACATAATATAGAACTGTAATATAATATAGAACTAACATTTGAACATAAACATTCAAAATTTCACATTTTAACATAATATATATCTAACATTTTATATATAAAATAATTATACATTGTTAATATTATTATTTGTGGTTTTAACACTCTTACGTTTATTGTTATGTAACCATGTTTTAATTGTAGCAATATTTTGTCCCCGCATTATATCCGGATGTTTTTTAATAAATGCTCTAATTTGTTTAAAAGTAGGTAATTTTGCGTCATCCCTTTCTAAATAATATCCAAAAGCGTCGACAACTACACGTTTTTCATGTTCAGTCTGTAACCGCGATTCGTTGCGGGTTCAAATCGCTTGTCGGATCGGGTTCGTGATGGGCGGAATAATTGAGAAACAGTGTTTTAAGAAAATAATAATAAATAATATATTTAAATACTAAGCTGACGATAATGACAATGTACAGATCGAACAATACGTGTCGACGCCTTTGGTTTTGGTTGTTTGTATCGTCTGACAGAGGTTTGTTTAGACGCCGGTTTGTGTGATGTGACGCGCGGTGCGCGGGACGCGGACGACGTCAGTGTCGCGTCTTCACGAGACTATTCTGTTGACGTTTCTTTCGGCGTCGTGTCTCTTAAGTGCGATGGACATTTTTTCCAGCGATTTTTAGCGGCGTGTCGGAATCGTATGCTGTCGCGGTCGTTGAGATTGCAGCGTAACTGCACGCGGGATATCGCCTTAGCGGTGCTCCCTTCGATCTCCTATCGCGGAGATTTGAATCGGTTCGGTGTATGCGGTGCGGCCGTCGGTCCTCGTACACGGGACCTTAGCTCTCGGAGTTTCCTCTATGATTCAACGAGCTCGGCTCGTTCGGACGCAATTTCGGATGCGGCTAGCGGTGCTATTAAACTTATCTGTGTCGGCCTCACGAATCCGTGAGCCGACGGCGGAATGATTACAGTCGCCACGCGACGAACAGTAATCTGCCAGGAGCGGAGTAGAGTCGGTATCTCTTAGAGCGGATAATCGGAATCGGATTCTCCTTCGAGAGCGGATGATCGAATCTCCCGATTACGATTACGCGGCATTTTATATACCTCGAATCTCGCTTGATTCGCTATTTACCGCGGTTGTTCGGCGGTCGCGCTGTTTACAATATTAGAGGACGCGCTGTCCTCTTGCGCTCCTGATTCGCGTTGTTCTGCGTTTCCTTGGTTTCGTGACGTAACGACATGCATCGTTACAAGTCCATCGCCTGCGATTATACTGAAGAACTATAAAATTGTAAAATATTAATTTTTATAATGTTTGACATAATATTTATATATGAAAATATTTTAATATAATAATAATTATAATAACTATATAGTAATTGGAAATATATATTGTAAAATTACCAAGCTTATTCCATTTTTTGCTTCTATTTGTTTGCTCTTCTCGTGTTTATTTAAATTCACCATATTTTAATTGTAACCTATGTCACAGTTGTTTCTAACATTATGGTCGCTTTCAATATCATCGTCGTTTTCTGTACTATTGTCTGAATAATGAACCCTAATTGATGTTCTCAGATTGTTTGAGTCTATAATAGAATTAATAGAATATATATTTATAATTGAAGTGATAATATTAGAAATATATATTTTAAGTTGTATATTTTTAATATGTATGATTTATATTTTATATTTAATATATATATTTTTATATTTAATATATACAGGGTGTCTCGCACTCTCCTCCGGGCATTTTG
>NW_022639940.1:9332-10306 GCF_010583005.1 Odontomachus brunneus | reverse complement strand
GTGGTGATTTGATGCTTTACCACCGCGGTATGCGTGAGGCTATCTCCTTCGAGAAAAAATATATCATTATATTCCTCACAAATTTCATGTATAATTTTTTTTTCTTCGTTGTTTAAATGCTCCAATCTTAATTGTTGGTTCAATTTTTCTGTTCGCGCTGTCAGTTTATTGCTTTGATTTTTTGTGAGCATGTTTATCTCCGCGGTATCATATTTCGGGGTATCTTCTAATATTACATATGGTGTAGCTATTTCGACAATATTATCGGTAGTATTTACTACCGTTGCTGGACATGTGAAATTGTCAGGTTCTACCAAACAATTTCCGATAAAAATTCCTTGTGAAATTTCTTCAGCGGGGATTACTCCCACTCGATTTATGTTTACTGCGGCGCGTATTATCACTTCACTGCGCGCGGGAAGGTTATACGTCTGCTGCGAAATCAGCGATAGACTTTGTCCGGAAATCATCATCGTCCTTGCTTTATAATCAAGATTAGCGCGGTGTTTGCGAAGGAAATCTATTCCTAATATTCCCTCGTGCTCGATTGGGAAATCATCCTGTACAACATATAGTTCGAATCTTCGGCGCTGGTTTCCTACGTTGACTGTGGCGATTATTTTTCCTATCGTGTAGGCTTTATGTCCGGTGATACCCGTAAGTGTCAGTTTTTCTGCAGTCATAGGGGTATCATCGTCCAGCGTTCGTATCTTTACGAGGCTTATTGCAGATCCCGTGTCAACGAGAAAAGGTATTCTTTCTCGTTTCGCCTCCTTTATTGGCAAGATGACTAAGTCGAATCCTGCGTTTTTATGTAAGTTTCGGCGGATCTGATTTACGCGGTAGTCGCGCACGCGATTTTGCTCCTTTTTTATTTCTCCTTCTGTATCATTATTAGATCGGCCGTTCCCGTTTCTGCGAGACGTTGCTGGTTTATCTGTATTTACCGCAGTGATAGTCACTGGCCGCGAGGG
>NW_022639940.1:5921-9021 GCF_010583005.1 Odontomachus brunneus | reverse complement strand
GTAACAAATCACATGCCAATAGATATCTATTTTTATTTTTTACAAGAGAAGGAAGTCCAAATAGATACGGGTTCTTTGAGGAAACTCTCGCAGTTTTTCTGTGTTTTAAAATCATATCGATGCAGTCTCTTAATTCTGCTGTTAATAGAACCGGTACTGTTCGTCCAAGTTTGCCTCTCAATGTAAAACGTACGTATCTTCTGGCTATTTGTTTCCCATTTGCTGAAAGAGCTTTATACATTTCATTGCTTTGATAATCAATACCTTGATATGCTTTGTAATCTTCAATAAAGGTCCTTTGTATTTCTCCGGCTCTACGACGGTTGAATACTTGCACTGATATCATTGTTACTTTCATAAGTGTAAGCCATGCCTCGTAAGAATATGTATCTTTCAAAGAATCATAAGCAGCTCGACGATTTTCTTGCAAAAAGTTATGAAGTTTAATGATATTAGATTTAGAAAGTAAAATAATTTTCTTACGTCTTTTATTTTGATTCCATGTTTCAGATATTATTTTACTGACATGTGTTGCAAAGTCTTCCGAAAACACTTTTAAAAAATCTTTAACAAGTAATTTTTTATCATAATTTTTTTTTCTAATATATTGATTTACTAATATTTTTCCAAGTTCTTTCACTAAACCACCAAGTGCTGATGCTAATGACGGAATCTTATAAAACTTTCCACATGAAGATAAACCTGCCAATGTATTAATCGCTTCAATGCAGGCAGTACTATATCGTGGACAATAAATTGAAGCAAAATCTGTAATTTCGCATTGTGTAGTTTTCAATGTTTGAAGCAGGCGGCCGACTCTTCTTATTTTTTGTCGTATCATTGCATCATTATGCTCTGATATTTTATATTTTTCACACTGCTGATTCCCAAATGTAATTATTAACTCATCATAACGTATGAGACGTATGATATTATCTTCCTTTAGAATAGGAAAGGCACGTAACTTTAATATATTATTCTCAACTGGATGTATTCGACCTATTATTGTTCTTCCTAAAACAGATATTGCTCTCGTATCTTTATTTTTTACGCCAATGCACCTTCGAGAATGGTGTCTACTTGTAATTTTCAATACAAATGCTTTACATTTCGGACAAGCAATATAATCGTTACGCACGGTAATCTGTTATATTTTTTCTTAGAACATCTTTCTACAAGTAATTCACCATCGTTCCGCATATTGTCTATATTATAATAAAAATCGCCACGTCGTCGGATTGTTTCTAAAATTTTTCGTCGTTCTGCACATCCTCTTGGCAGATGTTTGAATTTTTGAACTTCTAGCTCATTGCTATGTACACGTTCAAGATGACGAGATATTTTGCTTTGAAACGTATTGCAGTACATATAAACATGTTTCTTCTTTCCTTCTTCCGTCGATAGGACAAACATTTCTGCATCATCTCGTGCACCCTTACCTGATTCGATTAATGTAGTTGATATATTTAATCCTCTAGACTTATTTGCGGAACTATCAGCTTTTTGAAAAGGAAGATATGTTGCGTGACCTATTTGTTCTTGATTTAAATTTTCATCAGATGAATTATTTGATGGTGTATACGAAGCATCCCCATCCCCAAAAATATTTTCGGATCTGTTTTGTATATTACTATCATTGTTCAGACATTCTAGAAAATGTAAGCATTTATCACTTATATATAAAACATAAATTATAGATGCAAAATATGTGGTATATAAATTTCATATTTTCAAAGTATTATAATAAGTATTTAAACTATCACCTTCTGCGGAAACATGTTCAAAAGATTCAACAGACTTTTCCGCATTTGAAACTTCTACAGCTTGACATTGTAATATATTGTTAGTATCTGCTTCATATACTTGTAATGTATTGCCACTCCAGTGCCAGAGGCTTGAATGTTCCGACTGTATTTCTTCTATAATACCTAATCAATGAGCAATAAGCAAATACAAAAGTTAATATAATACAAAAGTTAATATAAATTAATATAAAAATAACTAAATTATAGTAAGCGTTGAAACAGATTACATTCCCAGATAGATAACTGACGCCGAGTAAGGTTATATTGACGGTATATAAAATGCATTAATGGCAAATTCTCAGTATGTCGTGTATATGCCGTCAATATGGCGCTTTTCGGCGTCAGTTGGGTAATTTATCATCACAGATAAAAAATTATATATTTCTTATAAAACCTTGACTTGAACTTTTAATATTCCTGTTACATGTTGCTGACTGGCAATTTGTATCTGTTATTAATATTGTAGATTCTTGTGTTGAGATATTTTGAACCTATCCTGCATGATCTAACATATAACCATTAACATTTCTAACGGTAGATACATCTTTGTTTTCCGCTATATTATTCACGATATTACATATATTCCCATTAGTATCTGGTAAAATATGATCAAGTATAATTTTAGATAATTTATTGATCATTGATTTTTAAATAATATTCAATATATCAAACCTTGATTTGAATCCGGAAGATGTTCTTGCATATTACATGTTGCTATTTGGCAATTTGTCTCTGTCGTTAATATTATCGGTTCTTGTATTGGAGAATGAACATATCTTTCATATTCTAACACATGACAATTATTACTTCTAACAGTTGCTGTATTTTCGTTTTCTGCTACGTTACTTGCAATGTTACATTCAATCTTATTAGTATCTGGTAAAACCCAATTAAGTATAATTTTAAATAACTTATTAACTAATGATTTTTACAATGCCAACGATTTTTTTAGTATAACAAACCTTGATATGAATTTTCAACATCCTTTTTTGCATCACATGTTATTATCTGGCAATTTGTATCCACTACTATTTCTATTGGTCTTTGTACTGAGAAATTATCATTTTCAATATATTCTATATTGTTTAATACACGACTTATGTCGTTTATAACGGCAGTATTATTTTTATTTTCTATTACATTGCTCAAGCTTTGTTTATTTTTATTAATATTTAGTGAATCACGTGTTGTGCCCCAAGGTGGTGAGACACGCTGAGTAGATTCGGGATCGGTGGGTCGAGGATGCAAAGGCGGAATGATGTAGTTTGATAAATAAATTTAATGCACTTTTATGT
>NW_022639940.1:5064-5911 GCF_010583005.1 Odontomachus brunneus | reverse complement strand
TTTAAACGAACTTCCCGAGTTCTTATTACTTAATACAATTTGACGGTCGCGTAAGTTGCTGTCGCAGAACCGGAGGAGCAATAGCCCTGTTTGGCGTTCTTCTCTGGTCCTTTTATAATCTATAATTAGGTCGTAGACGGGGGTGTTTGGTCAACTGTAAAGTTGTTACATTTACTGCTGACCTGTCCCCAATATGTTGCGATATATTTTCAAGGCGACGCTTAGCGTAGCACTTGCGCAATCATAATAATGTTGTAGCGCTGTCGAAGCGGTTTCTTACGAAACGTTTCGGCAACGCTAAGAATAATACTAACGATTATAACATTCCTCCCCCCATGGAGCAAGAAAACGGAAGGTCTGGAACGACGTTTTCGCCTTAAATTATAACGCTTTACAATTTTTATCATTTTTTCCCGTTACAATAGTAGTTATAATCGTTTTCCTTACTTACAACTGTACATGTAGGCTATGCCTGCGTTTTAATATTGGTTTGGGTTGTGTTCTGATATTTCGTTTATTGCTACGTTCTATTACGATTGGTGAGTTTTTTCCATTTTTAATTTTCTTTATTACAATTATCGCAATTATAATCACTATGACTATAGTTACTCCGCTCGGTGCTGTTGTGTACATAATATTTTTATAATGTAGAAACGAGTTTGAGTTGTTTTCTAAATTTCTATATGTTTGTGTTATTCTGTTACTTAATTCTACCAACTCTGATGGGTTGTGTATTATTTTATTTGGTTTTACGTGTAGGATTTCGTTTTTGTTTTTTATCACGTTTAAATTTTTTTGTTCTAATGTTATATTATATTCAGGTATGTGCGTTTGTATTAATGTGCTC
>NW_022639940.1:2585-5054 GCF_010583005.1 Odontomachus brunneus | reverse complement strand
TTTTTCCGTTACAATAATAGTTATAATCGTTTTCCTTACTTACAACTGTACATGTAGGCTATGTCTACGTTTTAATATTGGTTTAGGTTGTGTTCTGATATTTCGTTTATTGCTACGTTCTATTACGATTGGTGAGTTTTTTCCATTTTTAGTTTTCTTTATTACAATTATCGCAATTATAATTACTATGACTATAGTTACTCCGCTCGGTGCTGTTGTGTATATAATATTTTTATAATGTAGAAACGAGTTCGAGTTGTTTTCTAAATTTCTATATGCTTGTGTTATTTTGTTACTTAATTCTACCAACTCTGATGGGTTGTGTATTATTTTATTTGGTTTTACGTGTAGGATTTCGTTTTTGTTTTTTATCACGTTTAAATTTTTTTGTTCTAATGTTATATTATATTCAGGTATGTGCGTTTGTATTAATGTGCTCTTTATTATACCTTGTGCTTGTAAAATCTTGTCTTCAATTATTACTTTACATTGATCCTTAATGTGTATAATTCCTGTTTTGCTTATTTTCTCATAAACTGTTTTTTCTTTGCATTGAATATGGATGGTTTGTTCACTATTGGTGGAATATAACCATTTCTTCGCGTTATATTCTTTCGCGTTAATGCTATTACGAAGGTGTGGTTAGCTATAATGTATTTTAAATGGCAGTTTTTCATATTTTGTAATGTCGTATACATCTGGATTTCACAAGGTGTTTCTTCGTTAATTCTATATATCGCATTTTGTTGCGGACAAATATATTGATTATTAATTTTTATACAATGTGTTAATTCGTTTTCTTGTAATAGTAAATATGTGTTTGTTTCCTGGTTAATAGCTACTTGTGTGTATGCAATGCTAGTTAAAGCGAAAATGTTATCATGGCTGTAAACCGGGAAAGGATGTATGTGTACTATTTCGTACGTATTATATGTTATAAGAGGTAAGTATAAAATAGTAAAGATATTTTTATTTTTGTAATACGCACTAATTGTGAGAAATTTCTTTATTTCCAACCAATTTTCTGTTTTAGGCGTGAATGGAAATCTTGTTCCTTTTGGTAAGTGTATTGCTACCTCTTGTAATTGAGACACGATGCTATTTATGGGTGTTAGGTTGATAGGTAAGTTTCCTAGCTGTATGTTATCTAAATAATTTACTATATCGTTCTGGTCACGTATTAAATCATTAAGTAAAGCAGTAAGTATTGTAAAATGTTCATCTATATGTTGGCGTAATATGATTCCTGTTTCCTCTGTATAGAGCTGTGTAATAGTGTTCCATAATATTTGCTCATTTGTTTCCAAAGTTTGTTCTAAATTATCTAAATGATTGATAGTTGTATTAATAATTTTGAGTTGGTTTGCTATTGCATGTTGTAACGTCTCTTGTTTGTTTTCTATTAAGCTTAATTGTTCGTTTATTATTTTTTCATCATTCGCATCCATTATTCCAAATAGTGATTTTGTTAAGGATCCTATTCCATCTACTAATCCTCGTTTTATTTCTCTTGGATTTTTATATATATTGTGCAATCGTTCCGTTATATTTTGTACGCGGTCTAACCCCTTTTTTACAATTTTTTGTGAATTTTCACACAGTTCCCACGTAATGCTTGGTTCTTTTTGTTGGCTACATACGTCTTGTGTGTTTCTAAGATATTTTTGTATTTGGTTACCTCGAATGTCTATTCCCTGTATGTCTATTCTGATTACTACCTTCCATGTAGAGACAACTTGGTGTAATTGTCCTTGAAGGTCATAATACACTCCAGGAGTATGTGTGAATTTGATGATCTCATACGGTGCCTTTGTCTCTGTTCCTTTTACTCTGAGGTTGGCACTTTTTATCAGTACGAGTGTCCTGGAAATACATTGGGGTTCAGGTGTTGGAATAGATATGATACCCGTTTTTATTGTTTGCATGTGTCGTATTTATGTTAGCGACTAATGCATCTTTCAGTGTTGTTTCATTCTCTCAACAAACACGATGTCGTCTGTCATAGTGCCTTGTACCGTGCGTTCTGAGGTAGTGATTTTATGTGTAGCCTTGTTGAATATGTATATAGTGCTTTTCGTTATTATTTTATTTAGCGGGAATGTGTAGTTTGTGAAGAATTGGATGATGTTTTTGACGGTTCTGTGCCGTCTCCTTCCTGGAACGTGTCGGGAGGGTTTCACCGTCCTCCACTTGGTCGCGGTCACGGTCGTGCTATGTGGACTCGTGTGGAACCATTTCGGCAAATTGGAGCTTCCCGAGCCGTCCTTCAGGACCGACCTTTTTGTGGACGTGGCAAAGGAACACCTCCGTTCTAGATAAGTTTTCTTAATCTTCTAAGTATAACTTTAATCGGTTCGCGTGCGTACAAAGTGTTCGTCGGCCGCGTTTTATTGTATAGTTTTCGTTAGGGTGTTTTTCAATTATTTCATATGGCCCTATCCACATTGCATCCAGCTTCTTTGATCTTCT
>NW_022639940.1:1634-2575 GCF_010583005.1 Odontomachus brunneus | reverse complement strand
TCGGCCGCGTTTTATTGTATAGTTTTCGTTAGGGTGTTTTTCAATTATTTCATATGGTCCTATCCACATTGCATCTAGCTTCTTTGATCTTCCCCTTCGTACTGTCTCGTCATGAAGTAACACCTGGTCTCCTATGTCAAGTACAGCTTTTTTCGTGTTTTTATCATAATACTTTTTACTTTTTATTTTCTCCTCCTTGACGTGCTCCCGGGCAATTTGATTCGTTGCTCGGAGTCGTTGTTTCATCTCCTGTGCATAATCCTCAATGCTGTATGTATTTTTTGGTGATCCTAATATGGACGATGGTAATGTAGCTTGGTGTCCATATATTAACTCAAACGGAGTGTAATTAGTTGCAGAGTGGGGGGTCGTATTGTATGTGAATATAGCATATGGGGTCCACTCATCCCAGTCTGTTTGATCTTGATTTATGTAGTGACGAAGATATTCCGTGAGTGTACGATGAGATCTTTCCAGAGCCCCGTTACTCTGTGGGTGGTACGCCGTTGTTTGGATTTTTTCTATTCTCAATAGTTTACATACTGATTTAAAAACTTTACTTAGGAAATTCGTTCCTTGATCCGTTAATATTTTTCCTGGTATTCCATATTCTAATATAATCTTTTCTGTGAATTCTTTTGCGATGGTGGTCGCCTCTTGGTTTGGTATAGGGACCGCTTTACTAAATTTGGTCAAAATGTCCTGGAATGTTAAAAGATATCTGTTTCCATTTTTTGTTATGGTTAAAGGTCCTACTATATCTAATGCACACTTCTCGAAAGGTTCAGTAGGTGTGTCTGTAATAATCATTGGTGCCTTCTTCTGAATGCTTAACTTGTTCTTTTGACACAGTTCACATTTTCTTATATATTGTGCCACGTCTTTTGTTATCCCTTTCCAGTTATGTTTTAGACGTAGTCTCATTAATGTGCGTTGTACTC
>NW_022639940.1:859-1624 GCF_010583005.1 Odontomachus brunneus | reverse complement strand
ATTGGTGCCTTCTTCTGAATGCTTAACTTGTTCTTTTGACACAGTTCACATTTTCTTATATATTGTGCCACGTCTTTTGTTATCCCTTTCCAGTTATGTTTTAGACGTAGTCTATTTAATGTGCGTTGTACTCCTTGGTGTCCTCCTAATGGAGCGTTATGGTATTCATATAGAATTTGATTCTTCTCTTCTTTGGTATAATTTTGCATACCGTGCATGTCTGTATCTTCTCCCTCTTCTTCCTCTTTTTCTTCTTCTTCTTCTTCTTCTTCTTCTTCTTCCGTTTTAGTCGTTTTAAACGGAACACTCGTTTGTATTATTGATACAGGGGGGTATCTGCTTAGTGCATCTGCGTTAACATTTGTTTTCCCTGATTTGTGGACTATTTCGTAATTGTATTCTTCCAATTTCAATCTCCATCTTATTAATCTTGTAACGAGGCGTTTCCCACCTCGTTCCTAATTTAAGTACACCTAATCATATCCTAATTCTAGTTTGTTTCGTTCCAATATATTTAAATAATCTCACGTCCTAGTCTGTTTTTGTTATTCTCGACCGTTGTCGAATGTCAAAATATATGTATGTTTCGTTCTCCCCGCTGTACTTAATTTCGCTGCCCGACACCCGTTAGACTACTAGCACGCCGGGAGCCCAATAGTCCTCCCGGCTGCCGCTACGCGGCGCGAACGCGAGGTTGAGGCAGCAACTCGCAGTTAAATTTCCGCGGCCGCCGCTATAAAAGGGGGGCTCGCGGAACCATCGACA
>NW_022639940.1:0-625 GCF_010583005.1 Odontomachus brunneus | reverse complement strand
TACTGATACCGGGGGGTATCTGCTTAGCGCATCTGCGTTAACATTTATTTTCCCTGATTTGTGGACTATTTCATAATCGTATTCTTCTAATTTCAATCTCCATCTTATTAATCTAGATCCGGGGTCCGTAACGTTAAATAGCCAAACCAATGGTTTGTGATCTGTAACAATTTTAAATTTTGTCCCGTAAATGTAATGCCTAAAATGTTTTACGGCCCATACTATTGCTAGTAGTTCTTTTTCAGTAGTACTATAATTTTGTTCCGCGCGTGATAGTACGCGGCTTGCATAAGCTATCGGATTGTCTTCTCCTATGCGGCCCTGTGATAATATGGCTCCAATTGCATGATCGGATGCGTCAGTTGTCACGACGAATTCCTTTTCAAAATTCGGATATTGTAATACCGGTGTGGTGGTTAGTTTTTCTTTTAACACGTCGAACGCTGTTTGTTGTTGTTGACCCCATTCAAATTTTTCCTCCTTTTTTGTAAGTTTGGTCAAGGGTCGTGCTATTTTTGAAAAATTCTCAATGAATTTTCGGTAATACCCTGCGAGACCTATAAACGACTGGATGTTTTTAGTTTTTTTAGGCCTTGGGAAATTTGTTATGGCCTCTATCTTTTTT
>NW_022639939.1:20704-25569 GCF_010583005.1 Odontomachus brunneus | reverse complement strand
ACCGGCAATAGTCTGGGGAGGTGGAGAGCTGTGCACCGAGAGGAAGTTCCAAGAGAGTGTAGTGTTGTGCAATGTAATGATAACTATAATGAATGATAAATTATTGAACTATATGTAATCAAGAAATGTATGAACTGAATAAAAATGAATTTATATATATATTACGTGTTTTATTTGTCCTTTAATAATCGATAAAGAAATAATTAATATATTGAAGATTTATTCTTATGATTTAATAATGCAATAGTTAATGAAAAGCAAAAGTCTATAAGAACGATCGAAGTAGGTTTTGAATTATGGATCTGGAATGTTAGGATGGTAAATTCAGTTTGGGTTTAGTGTGTTCTTAATAAGGCTCAACAATCAAGGAGCTCTGTCAGAGTCTCGTTCAGAAATCCCACGCTTAGGAAATCCTCATCACGCGCTACTCTGCAATTCGCTGTATTTATAATTAAGTTTCGGAGCATACGAGACGCTGCCGAAACTGTCAGAGCTCTGTATTATAAGCAAAAGAATCTGCCAGGAGCAGTTAAGCTACCTGAAGCAGAGATAGAGAGAGAAAGAAACGCTATGGCGTATATGGTAGACACTAGGACTACCGTAGCTCTGCAGTAAAGTGTGTATATGTATGTATGTGAATAGGTTAGGGATGGAAAATAATAGATCGTCCTTAGAGCTTATAATATTATACTAACTAGATCTAGTAGGAAAGGAACTTGAATCATATAGAATTTGAATATAGTATCAATATATATATTTTATCTTGAAGTGTGATATAATTATGTAGTGTAATATAATGTAATTTATGTAGTGTGATATAATTGTAGTGTATAATAGGTCTTCGTTAGACAGTTTGATCTAAAAAGCCAAGGGATATACGCGACGTGATGCTGGATAAGAATTAATAAAGTCGCCCTTATGTTGTAACTTGATATGGGGTTTATGAGTGAATATTAAAGAGATGCTGAGACTGGTATTTATGCTAGAATAGTTTTACAGTAGTAACTGTTTAATTGCTAAGTGTTGCCAAGTGATTATAATAATTGTAAGACCAAATTAAAATATAGTATGTATTGTCGGTAATAAATCTCTTATAGTTTATGGTGTGAGTATTCTAAATGCTAGGATGTATATACGCAGTAGGACTTACGATTGGTAATTGCAGTAATGTGTCGATACAATAGCAATTCGCCAGGACACGTTCGTATGGTTTCTGTAACGTTGGCTGGCTGACAGTAGAATGGCCCGGATGATCACCTTAATGTAGCAGGCGATGGGCACTTTGGAAATAGTAGATCTCGGAGTCGTTCCCGATGTGAAGTCGTCGTGTATTTTGTGTATAAAATCTCCCGAACAAATGCTTTATAGCAACGGGCCGGTGAGAGGAATTAATATAAAAATTGAAGTTTTAAGTGTGTGAGTTGAGTTCGGCAGATGAACGAGTGCGAGGTGTGTAAGATTGTGTGTAGAACTGCACTACGTCGAAGATTATGTTTAAGACTTATGAAAAATTTTGCGGAACTGCTTACGTCGAAGATTATGTTTAAGACTTATGAAAAATTTTGCGGAACTGCCCCGGGCGCTCTGGGGGTACGGCTTTTATAGGGTTTCTGACGGGGCTTCGTTCGGTTCCGGCGACTTCCGACGGCGGTCGGGCTGCAGCGCCGAATCCTAGAGTGGCACGGTGGTCCCGAGTCGGTCTTTTCCAAAGGGATTTCACCGCGCTTCGGCTTCTCGGTACTGTGTGCGGGTGGCTGGATGACGTGATGTCCGGTGGCGTGATGCATAGCGACGCGATGACATCATGCTGGATGCGTTTGTTCGTGTCCTAGCGAGTTCGCTACGCGAATATTCTATATTATTTAAATTTCCTACCAATTCCTTCGTCATGTATGGCCCTTTGAGTGGTTATATGAATACTTCATTTCTATAATAGTCTGATTTTATCCTTGGCCGTTTTTGACGAGTGAATTAGTAAGATTCCTTATTTTTAAATACAATAAAACTTATAATAACTAATTATAATATCGCATATAGTTTATTCTATGAGAGCTCATGATACCGTAGACTTTGGATTATTATCTTTAACGTACCTTTTGAATTCCTGATCATTTCTACTACGAATCAACTTGCCTAGAATATATTCTGTCCTTGTCTATTGATATCGTGACTTCTCATATAGCGCTTCGAAGTATCTGAGTATACTATTTGGTTCGTACGGCGTTCTATGTCTCAGGTCAGCACGAATCGGCCTCTGGTTATCGCGGAGTTTATATACTGTAATAATCGCGAAAAATTGAAGTTTTATGGGGCTGGGACGTTACAACAGTCACCCCCGAAACTGCCCAGCGCATGTCGGTAAGTACAGATGCCCACACTACTATTCCGCGACTGCGCGTCATCTGTGAACGTAAATCTTAACACCGGCAACGAAGCCGGTAACGTATCATCGAGTGAAGTCATTGCGCTAAAACTCTAACCTGCTTCTCTGCCACGGATTAATTGGGTGGGATCTCTAGATCGCGCGTACCCCCGGGGAGAAACCACGGTTTCATTTGGCCCGAAAATTGCGATCGTGTCTCGCGTCGAGGGCCCGAGCCCTGCGATCGTAATCAGGCAGCCGCGGCCGACCGAGACGTAACAAGCCGGTATCTCTTAGAGCGGATAATCGGAATTGGATTCTCCTTCGAGAGCGGTGGATCGGTTCTGATTCTCTTTCGAGAGCGGATGATCGAATCTCTCGCTTACGATTACGCAGCGTTTTATATCTTGTCGAATCTCGCTTGATTCGCTATTTACCGCGGTTGTTCGGCGGTTGCGCTGTTTACTATTTTGGAGGACGCGCTGTCCTCTTGCGCTTTTTGATTCGCGATGTTCTGTGTTCCCTTGGTTTCGTGACGTAACGACATGCATCGTTACATAGTTCTCGAGAGAATCTCTTCTTCCTCCTTGAGGAAGCTAGCCACGTTTGCAACCATAACTTCCACACCTCAGATCACCCTCAGGAGGTTAGCTCACCTATGCAGGTTAGGTCGACGACGGATGACGATCTGGTGTCGACGGAGTATATCACTCCAGGTGCCTTAGATCAAAGCTTAGAGGGACAGACGGTCGCGCAAGCTGACCGGGGCGTCGTACAAGGTATGTCCTCTTGTCGACCCAGTTTTTCTTCTTTTCTGGCAAAGAGAGGACATAACCGACTGTTACCCTCTGCTTTAGTCGTACCTGTACCCGACATGGATCAGGATGATAACGCCTCTCCTCCTGCTGCTGTGATACTTACTGATCCTCTCGCCACAGATGCTTTTGATCCTCAGATACCGGAATCCTTATCAGAACGCATCCTTTAGCGAGTGAGTTGTTCGGAGGAGGACAGGTACCTGCTGTGTCGTCCGCTTGGAACTCCCTTGTGCTGAAGTCGATACAGTCAAAGTGTCGTGAGGGTTTAAACGAAAATATACGTACAAATCTCCTTACTAAATATGTAGTGAAGGAAGATCTGGCAGCATTTGCCCCTCCAAAGCTTAACAGGGAGCTTGTTTTTGCTTTAACAGCTTCAGTTCTCAAGCGTGATGAGTTTCAATTTTCCTCCCAGGCGCAGGTGGGGGCTTGCCTCAATGCTTTTAGCTCAGGCATTTTAATGCTGTTGAGACCGGATATTTTGCACCAACTCAACGTGGACGCTACATCGATACTTACATATCTATCGGAAGGTATACATTTGCTGGTTGAACACCATTTTCGGCTGTCTCTTACTAGAAGAGCCTTTACCAAACCCTCGTTCAGCATTATCGGCAAGAATGCTGCGGAGATAGCACCTGTTGACGAGTTTTTATTTGGGAAAAATTTTGCAGAGTCTTTTAGAACGGCGCAGGCATGCGAGAGAACGGGTCGCGAAGTAATTAAACCGTCTTCCCTGATTGGAAAGAAGACTCTACAGCCTATTCGGCAACAAGTACCTCAACGTCGAACTCAACCCCTGTCTTCCAGACAGCCCCCTTCGGGAAACAGAAAGGCTCCTGTGCGCCTACAGCCGGCTCACCCTACAGGAGCCCACTCCCTCAAGAGCCGCTCTCAGCGCTCTCAATCTCGGTCCCGACTCCGGTACCATCGTTAGACAGTGTAAGTAATGCTGATCGTCTGGGTTTGTTTTTCACCCAGTGGTCGAATATCACCACTGACCGGGTGGTATTAAATGCAGTACGAGGTTATTGTATCCCTTTTGTGACTTTACCACCGCCGAGAGCCTCGATTAAGGAAAGCGAGTTTTCACTTTCTACAGCAGGGATTTGCGACTCAGAAATTGAACGGCTCCTGCTTAAAGTAACCATTGTACTGGTTGAATCGAGCGAGGATCAGTTTTTATCTCTATTTTTTCTTATAGACAAACCATCGGGTGGTAAGCGTTGTAACGTCCCAGCCCCATAAAACTTCAATTTTTCGCGATTACTACAGTATATAAACTCCGCTATAACCAGAGGCCGATTCGTGCTGACCTGAGACATATAACGCCGTATGAACCAAATAGTATACTCAGATACTTCGAAGCGCTATATGAGAAGTCACGATATCAATAGACAAGGACAGAATATATTTTAGGCAAATTGATTCGTAGTAAAAATGATCAAGAATTCAAAAGGTACGTTAAAGATAATAATCCAAAGTCTACGATATCATGAGCTCTCATAGAATAAACTATATGCGATATTACAATTAGTTATTATAAGTTTTATTGTATTTAAAAATAAGGAATCTTACTAATTCACTCGTCAAAAACGGCCAAGGATAAAATCAGACTATTACAGAAATGAAGTATTCATATAACCACTCAAAGGGCCATACATGACGAAGGAATTGGTAGGAAA
>NW_022639939.1:19617-20515 GCF_010583005.1 Odontomachus brunneus | reverse complement strand
AATACAGCGAATTGCAGAGTAGCGCGTGATGAGGATTTCCTAAGCGTGGGATTTCTGAACGAGACTCTGACAGAGCTCCTTGATTGTTGAGCCTTATTAAGAATACACTAAAACCAAATTGAATTTACCATCCTAATATTCCTTATCCATAGATCAAACCTATTTCGATCGTTCTTATGGACTTTTGCTTTTCATTAACTTTTGCATTATTAAATCATAAGAATAAATCTTCAATATATATTAATTATTTCTTTATTGATTATTAAAGGACGAATAAAGCACGTGGTAAATATATAAATTCATCTTTATTCGGTTCATACATTTCTCGATCACATATAGAATCAATAATTCATCGGTTATCACCGTTATCATTACATTATTTCTTGCACAACACTACACTCGCTTGAAACTTCCTCTCGGTGCACAGCTCTCCACCTCCCCAGACTATTGCCGGTGTATGCAGGTAGGTCTAAAACAAAGAGAGAGCAAACGTTTCGTTAATCTGAGCGACCAAACGGGACGTTACACGTTTAATTATTAAACGGTGATTTATATTTCCTTTAATGGATAGAAGTCTACAGGAGGACTGCTGCTACCTGTTTTTTATGTAATTTTAGTTTAAGCCGTCTCTGACGATTGGATTGGTAGAATTCGCGGCTGAAATGAAATATCTTACAGTCTACTTCTCAGTTTAGCATAAATCGGCCTCAGGTTAATGCAATATCTAGCGGCGTGAAAATTTAGAGATTTTTAGGGCGGGGACGTTACACCTCCCCCTTTTTAAAAACAAATTCCGATGGTTTCGGAGGGATTTGTTCTAAATCTGAGATACGCTTATTTAGTTCGCTATATGAAATAGTTTGTGACGCGGTTATATTAAGTGGGCTATTGGGCGGGT
>NW_022639939.1:18700-19607 GCF_010583005.1 Odontomachus brunneus | reverse complement strand
TAGTGTGTTCTTAATAAGGCTCAACAATCAAGGAGCTCTGTCAGAGTCTCGTTCAGAAATCCCACGCTTAGGAAATCCTCATCACGAGCTACTCTGCAATTCGCTGTATTAATAATTAAGTTCCGGAGCATACGAGACGCTGCCGAAACTGTCAGAGCTCTGTATTATAAGCAAAAGAATCTGCCAGGAGCAGTTAAGCTACCTGAAGCAGAGATAGAGAGAGAAAGAAACGCTATGGCGTATATGGTAGACACTAGGACTACCGTAGCTCTGCAGTAAAGTGTGTATATGTATGTATGTGAATAGGTTAGGGATGGAAAATAATAGATCGTCCTTAGAGCTTATAATATTATACTAACTAGATCTAGTAGGAAAGGAACTTGAATCATATAGAATTTGAATATAATATCAATATATATATTTTATCTTAAAGTGTGATATAATTATGTAGCGTAATATATAAAATTGTAGTGTATAATAGGTCTTCGCTAGACAGTTTGATCTGAAAAGCCAAGGGATATACGCGACGTGATGCTGGATAAGAATTAATAAAATCGCCCTTAAAGAGGATATGTTGTAACTTGATATGGGGTTTATGAGCGAATACTAAAGAGGTGCTGAGACTGGTATTTATGCTAGAATAGTTCTACAGTGTTAAATATTTAATTGCTAAGTGTTGCCAAGTGATTATAATAATCGTAAAACTAAGATAAAATATAATGTGTATTGTCGGTAATAAATCTCTTATAGTTTATGGTGTGAGTATTCTAAATGCTAGGATGTATATACGCAGTAGGACTTACGATTGGTAATCGCAGTAATGTGTCGATACAATAGCAATTCGCCAGGACACGTTCGTATGGTTTCTGTAACGTTGGCTGGCTGACAGTAGAATGGCCCGGATGAT
>NW_022639939.1:18520-18690 GCF_010583005.1 Odontomachus brunneus | reverse complement strand
CAGTAGAAGGGCCCGGATGATCACCTTAATGTAGCAGGCGATGGGCACTTTGGAAATAGTAGATCTCGGAGTCGTCCCCGAGGTGAAGTCGTTAACTCGTGTATTTTGTGTATAAGATCTCCCGAACAAATGCGTTATAGCAACGGGCCGGTGAGAGGAATTAATACAAG
>NW_022639939.1:17607-18510 GCF_010583005.1 Odontomachus brunneus | reverse complement strand
AAATATATAAATTCATTTTTATTCAGTTCATACATTCATCGTTTATCACAGTTATCATTACATTATCTCTTGCACAACACTACACTCTCTTGAAACTTCCTCTCGATGCACAGCTCTCCACCTCCCCAGACTATTGCCGGTGTATGCAGGTAGGTCTAAAACAAAGAGAGAGCAAACGTTTCGTTAATCTGAGCGACCAAACGGGACGTTACAGTATACCATCTCCCGAACAAATGCTTCTTAGCGACGGGTCGGTGAGAGAAATTAGTACAAAGGTTGAAGTGTATTTTAAGTGTGTGTGAGTTGAGTTCGGCAGATGAACGAGTGCAAGATGTGTAAGACTGTGTGTAGAACTGCACTACGTCGAAAATTATGTTTAAGACTTATGAAAAATTTTGCGGAACTGCCCCGGGCGCGCTTGGGGCCTGGCTTTTATAGAGAATTTTGCGGAACTGCCCCGGGCGCTCTGGGGGTACGGCTTTTATAGGGTTTCTGACGGGGCTTCGTTCGGTTCCGGCGACTTCCGACGGCGGTCGGGCTGCAGCGCCGAATCCTAGAGTGGCACGGTGGTCCCGAGTCGGTCTTTTCCAAAGGGATTTCACCGCGCTTCGGCTTCTCGGTACTGTGTGCGGGTGGCTGGATGACGTGATGTCCGGTGGCGTGATGCATAGCGACGCGATGACATCATGCTGGATGCGTTTGTTCGTGTCCTAGCGAGTTCGCTACGCGAATATTCTATATTATTTAAATTTCCTACCAATTCCTTCGTCATGTATGGCCCTTTGAGTGGTTATATGAATACTTCATTTCTATAATAGTCTGATTTTATCCTTGGCCGTTTTTGACGAGTGAATTAGTAAGATTCCTTATTTTTGAATACAATAAAACTTATAATAACTAATT
>NW_022639939.1:11215-11514 GCF_010583005.1 Odontomachus brunneus | reverse complement strand
AAACCGTAAGAAGAGGACGATCAAAAAAGCTGGACTCTCTTTGGATAGGACCTTATGATATAATAAAAACGCATTTGAATGAAAACTACACAATAAAAAGAGGACGAAGAACAATACGCGTCCACGCAAATAGATTAAAATTATATATAGAACAATGGAAGGTAATTACCTGAAATCTATCCAACGTGGAAGGCCCTCGATTAGGGTAAGTCCTCAAAGGTATCCCTCTACCACGTCCTACGGTAGAGGACGGCAAAAACGACTCCACGAAAGATTCACGTCCTGCAGTAATAGTCGAA
>NW_022639939.1:9565-10494 GCF_010583005.1 Odontomachus brunneus | reverse complement strand
GTTATATTCTACCCGGAATGAACAAAATATATATATCCAATGTAAAGAAAAAAATTATAACACCAAAATTAAAAATACGGGAATTATAAAATTTAAGGAACAATGCAAATTAATATTAAACGAAATAATAATACAATCACAGGGAATAATAGAAGATAAAACAATAGAAACATACATACCGGAATATAACATAACCATTGCAAAAGAACAAATAGAAACTAGAAATAATATCATACCGCGATTAAAAATTAAAAAAATTATTCAAAATCCAACAGAATTAACGGATTTAAGTAAAGAATTGACACAAACGCAAAAAGAATTAGAAAATTCTGATACATTTAGAAATTATAAACAATTAGTTTATACTACCGCACCTAGTGGCATAGTAATTATAATTATAATAATAATAGTAATATTTTTATTAAGAAAAATAAAGAACTTAAGACACTTCGATGTACGACAGATTCTCGAACAAAAAACAAAAATATCTCAACAAAGATCGTCATTATCCACTATAGAAAGCGAAATGAGTGAAATCTCGCCCAGATTATCATCACACTGTAAACCATCGATACCTACCATACCCTCACTAATACGTAGACATAGTATAGAACAATTATAAAATTAAGAAAACGATTATAATAAAAAATTGTACACGGGAAAAACTAAATGTATTTAGGATAAGAATTTAGTGAAAACGAGGCGTTTTCTTTTATCAAGGGGGGAGGGATGTTATGTAGGACAAAACATGTTGAAACGCTAAAAGACGTTTCAGCCGAAATGCATGTATTGCATAAACGAACATTGCGAAATACGGCAAATAAATCAAAAGTGCACGCGCTGCAGAAACATCACGTTACACTTTTGAATTGTTAGGTAATTAGGTCGGTAACCTAATTCCCTAATTTCATGAATGATATATAAAGAGT
>NW_022639939.1:9107-9313 GCF_010583005.1 Odontomachus brunneus | reverse complement strand
GTGTGTGTGCGCGTGTGCATTTAATTTTGTATATTGTATAGTGTGTGCGTTTTTTTTACATCTTTCCAAAGTCGTTCAATATTGTAAGGTGAATGAATTATTGAAGTATGAAGAAATAATTTCTTTATTAATCATCTTCCATTTCAGCATTGTCCATAATGGGATACAACATAGCCATGATTTCAAAAAATCGATCAATGCGTTCG
>NW_022639939.1:7819-9097 GCF_010583005.1 Odontomachus brunneus | reverse complement strand
CAGCCGGAGGTCATTGTTCGTTAAAAAGTTATTGAATAAAAAAGTTGCATAAAATGAGTATAATTTTTGGATACTGTATATACAAAAACGATACTGTGCATTGTTAACGAGCAATATCGAATAATAACTACAATATCGAACGACTAGCGGGGGGCTGTGCCCCCCGCACCCCCTCTCAAAACTAACCTAACCTACCTATCGTCACATTAACCGTCAGTCATTGTTTATTAAAGTGTTCAACTTTAATATTAATGTGACGATAGGTTAGGTTGGGTTAGTTTTGAGAGGGGGTGCGGGGGGCACAGCCCCCCGCTAGTCGTTCGATATTGTAGTTATTATTCGATATTGCTCGTTAACAATGCACAGTATCGTTTTGTAAGCTAGGAAGATGCTTACTACACACACACACACACACACACACACACACACTACTTGGCCGCATGTGCGCTCGCCCGCCCGACAGGGCGGGCTCGCTGTGGGTGCGTATGTTGCTATTATATATACATATGCACCCACCGCGAGCCCGCCCTATCGGGCGGGCGAGTGCACATGCAGCCAAGTAGTGTGTGTGCGCGTGTGCATTTAATTTTGTATATTGTATAGTGTGTGCGTTTTTTTTACATCTTTCCAAAGTCGTTCAATATTGTAAGGTGAATGAATTATTGAAGTATGAAGAAACAATTTCTTTATTAATCATCTTCCATTTCAGCATTGTCCGTAATGGGATACAACATAGCCATGATTTCAAAAAATCGATCAATGCGTTCGTGATATTGATATTTACGTTTAAATATAAATTCAGCTATATAGAATATGTAATTTTTATTACGTGTACCGTATCGCGGTATTCCACTTCGAATGTCACGCCACAAACGTTCGATATTCTGAGTATGCACTCCCGTATTTGGATCTACAAAATTTTCAGAGTGATTTACTCTTCTATGAGTGTAGTTATAATCGTTTAATGTGTCATATGCTTTCCAACAATCGCTATGGATAATTGTACCTGGTACAATGCGACGACGTATAATCGATATCAATACTTGAGATGATCTGCTTTCAACAGGCACAACAAATAAACGACCTGTAGATCGTTCGATGGCTCCAAACAACCATTGACCAGCCACAATACGTCCGCGATGGTATTTTCGTCTACCGAATTTAGCTTCATCGATTTCGACAATTACGTTCTCACCGCCTAATTCTTTCTCACCATCTGATATCCATTGCGCTACAAGCTGTATACGTATATTCTTTAGCGTACATATATATGTATGT
>NW_022639939.1:5313-5654 GCF_010583005.1 Odontomachus brunneus | reverse complement strand
CGGTGTCTTTTCGTCGCGATCAACCTACTTATATATAGGTTCTCCCCACCTTTTAGCATATTCCCCCCACTTCTTAGCATATTCCCCCCACTGCTGAATAATGTTACTATACGAGGGTACAAACCTCCAGGCGGAATTACCTCCGAGCGCACCAGGCACAGCTACTCCAATATCAATCGCCGACCCTGCGTCCTCCACTTCGATTTTGGGAGTAGCGACGCCAAGTATTCCTCTGCCCAGCGCTTAACCAAATGATCCCTCCTTCTTACAGAAGCAATTATTTTTTAATAATTCTATTTGTGCGAGACGACGAGCGTGAGAAGATGGCGCCTTTTTCATCT
>NW_022639939.1:5037-5303 GCF_010583005.1 Odontomachus brunneus | reverse complement strand
AGCGCAGCTACTCTAATATCAATCGCCGACCCTGCGTCATCCACTTCGATTTTGGGAGTAGCGAAAAACGCCAAATATTCCAGCGCTTAACCAAATAGTCCCTCCTTCTTACAGAAGCAATTGTTTTTTGATAATTCTATTTGTGCGAGACGACGAGCGTGAGAAGATGGCGCCTTTTTCATCTCTTTAAAGGAATAGTTATATCAAGCGAAACTGTAGTGTTGCGAAGACAAGTGTAAGCGCGAAGTAACGCGGCCTACCATATA
>NW_022639939.1:4257-5027 GCF_010583005.1 Odontomachus brunneus | reverse complement strand
TTTTTCATCTCTTTAAAGGAATAGTTATATCAAGCGAAACTGTAGTGTTGCGAAGACAAGTGTAAGCGCGAAGTAACGCGGCCTACCGTGTATAATTACGCCACGCCTTTAGTTGAATGTAGGTTTGATGCTCATTTCTGCTTTAACGACTGAATTGACGAAGTTCTGGAGGGATTTAATCGATTAATAAAACTGACATTATTTTGCTACGTGCTCCAGCAGCTGAGCTATTTTAGCTCAAAGTCTAAAATCGTGAATTTACACGTAAGGAACGTCTCCTCACGACAGAAATGTCTATTAACTATGTTCTCCGTGAGATGCCGCGATGGCGAGATTGTTACGATTACCGATTTATTGACTTGTTCCTGTCATCGCGGTGGAGACAAGTGACAGTCCGCGCGTACGAGAATGGGGTGATAACAAAGTTATATTTTTAATATATAATAGTTTTGAAAGTTGCAACTGTAACGTCCCAGCCCCATAAAACTTCAATTTTTCGCGATTACTACAGTATATAAACTTCGCTATAACCAGAGGCCGATTCGTGCTGACCTGAGACATATAACGCCGTATGAACCAAATAGTATACTCAGATACTTCGAAGCGCTATATGAGAAGTCACGATATCAATAGACAAGGACAGAATATATTTTAGGCAAATTGATTCGTAGTAAAAATGATCAAGAATTCAAAAGGTACGTTAAAGATAATAATCCAAAGTCTACGATATCATGAGCTCTCATAGAATAAACTATATGCGATATTATAAT
>NW_022639939.1:2220-4054 GCF_010583005.1 Odontomachus brunneus | reverse complement strand
TTATCATTACATTATTTCTTGCACAACACTACACTCGCTTGAAACTTCCTCTCGGTGCACAGCTCTCCACCTCCCCAGACTATTGCCGGTGTATGCAGGTAGGTCTAAAACAAAGAGAGAGCAAACGTTTCGTTAATCTGAGCGACCAAACGGGACGTTACACAACGAGTGTTTGCCGTGATAATTTAGAAAAAAAATTTGTGGAATTAACAAGGATAATATCAGTTAAGTATCAGCGAATTCATAAAAATATATAATGATGTAAAAATTTAATATTTTGTGTTTTTACTTTTTATAGCTAAATTAAATAATAAGGAGATAAAAGAAGAAGGGAAAGAAAGGAAGAAAATAGGAAAAGGTGAAAGAGAGAATGTGCGAGAAGAAATAAGGACACAGAAAAAATGAAGATAAATGATAACACGATAAAAAAACCATAAGAGAGCAAGATGGAAAGACAAAACGAATATATAAATAAGTGAATGAATAAATAAAAGGATAATTTTGAAGAAAAGCTATAGAGTTAACAAGGATAATATCAGATAAGTATTAGCAAATGTATAAAAATATATAACGATGTAAAACTTGAATACCTTGTGTCGTTTTTACTTTTTATAGCTAAATTAAATAATAAGGAGATAAAAGGGGAAGGAAAAGAAAAGTAAAAAATATGGAAAAAAAGAATGGAAAGAATATGCGAGAATAAATAAATAGGAGACAGAAAAAATGAAGGTAAATGATAAGATAGTAATAAATCATAAGAGAAAAAAGCAAGATGGAAAGGCAAGAGAAATACTACTGTGTCCAAAAAGTAAGACCAGTTTTCAATTTAAATCGCGCGGGTAAACCGCACATCATAAATATTTTTTTTCTAAGTTGGCAGCATTGTGACAGACATCTGTGACAAATTTCATGTCAAAACATTCTTTACTTTTTGCTTTACGCTTGGTTTTGTACGACGCTAAAAGTGCATTCGGTGATTTTTACAATGTCTAATTATATTGAGCAAAAAAGTTGTATTAAATTTTGTTTGCGGAATGAAATTTCGGGTGCAGAAACGTTCAGGATGTTGCAGAAAGCCTTCGGGGACCACGCTTTATCGGAAAGGAATGTTTACAGGTGGTATAAACAGTTCAAAGAAGATCGTGAAAGTGTTGAAGACGAAGAGCGTTCCGGACAACCATCAACCTCTACCGATGAACAACATGTCAAGAAAATCGAAGAACTTGTGCTTGCTAATCGTCGAATGACTGTTAGAGACTTTGCTGATGCTGTTGGTATTTCGAAAGGATCTGCCAATACCATTTTGAAAAGTATTTTGGGCCTGAAACGTGTATGTGAGTGCATCACGATAATGCACCTTCTCACACTGCACTCGTTCTTCGTGACTTTTTCGCCAAAAATTTGATCCATATCGTTCCACAACCACTATATTCGCCTGATTTAGCACCGTGTGACTTTTGGCTATTCCCGAAACTCAAAAGACCACTGCGGGGAAATCGTTTTGAGACGATAGAAGAGATACAACATGAATCGCTACGCGCTCTGAAAGCCATCGCGGAAAGCGACTTTAATTCTTGTTTCGAGAACTGGAAAATACGTTGGCATAAGTGTATTGTGTCGGGAGGGGATTACTTTGAAGGCGACGAAATAGATTTGGAAGAATAAATAAATATTTTTTGAAATAAATAAAAACTGATTTTACTTTTTGGACACAGTAATATATGTTGTGAGGAAAAGAATGACAAGTAAAAGGATAAATAATAAATAAATAATTAAATAAATTTTTTTTGTCTGCCGCGATAATAAATAAATATTGCTTTACATAATATAGAAT
>NW_022639939.1:1994-2210 GCF_010583005.1 Odontomachus brunneus | reverse complement strand
TCTCCTCACCACGAAAACATCGTCTCCTCACCACAGAAATGTCCGTTGACAATGTTTCTCCGCTAGATGACGGGATGTCGAGAGTGTTAAGATTACCGATTTACCGACTTGTAACTGTCATTGCGGCGAAGACGATTGACAGTTCGCGTGTACCAGAATTATAACAAGGTTATATTTTTAATTAATGCATAATAGTTTTAAATGTTGTGCAGTGTG
>NW_022639939.1:751-1984 GCF_010583005.1 Odontomachus brunneus | reverse complement strand
TTTGTCTGCCGCGATAATAAATAAATATTTCTTTACATAATATAGAATAATTTATAAGAATATAGAACTACAATATTTTTTGTTGTTTGCACTTTTATTATTATTAAACAAGTCAAGAAGAAAGTAAGAAGGAAAATACAGAAAGCAGGAAGAAAAAACGAAAATATAAGAAGTAAAGATAGTGCACAAAGGAACAGAAAGTGGAAACGAAGCAAAAAGATAGAAAATAGAGAGATGCAAGATAGTAAAACAGGAAAAGTTATTTTTTAAAATTAATGCATTATCATTACTCGTTATTTATAAAAAAAAAGTACGCACGTATTATTGTTACATTTCATTATTAGATAGAAAGAAAGAGATAGTTTTGTAAACAGAGAAAAAGAGAGACTTTGTGAGAAAGTGAGAGAAAGGTGGAAGGACAGAGGTGGAAGAAAGAGAGAGGTGGGAAGGGGAGAGACAAAGAAAGAGAACTAAATGCAGTAAATATTGAACTATTGGAAGAAATACAGTAACAAAAATAAATACGGTGAAAATAAAAAGGTGAAAAAGAAAAGAGGAGACATATATAATGGTAAAAGAAAGAGGGAAAAATGTAGAGAGAGAAAGAAGTATAAGAAAAATATATACATATAGATATATAAATTATTATCACTTATATTTATATTAAATCTTTTATTTTTCTTTCGTTATATTTCTCTTTTCCTTTTATTACTAAGGAAGAATTAGAGAGAATTAGGGAAAATAGGAAAGAATGAGAGAAAATAGGAGTGAATGAGAAAGAATGGGAAAGAATGAGAAAGGGTAGTAGAAAATCAAGCGAAACGGTAGTGTCGCGAAGCAACGAGGCCTACCGTGTATATTAACGCGGCGACTTTTGTTAAATATATTTGTTAGATTCTCGTTTCGGATATAACGGCTGAATTGACGAAATTTTGGATGGACTTAATCGATTCTTTGCGTTTACATTACATAATAAAAGTGCCTTTACTTTTTCTCTACGTGCTCTAGAAGCTGAGCTATCTTAGCTCAAAGTCTGAAATCGTGCATTTACGCGTAAGAAACGTCGTCTCCTCACCACGAAAACATCGTCTCCTCACCACAGAAATGTCCGTTGACAATGTTTCTCCGCTAGATGACGGGATGTCGAGAGTGTTAAGATTACCGATTTACCGACTTGTAACTGTCATTGCGGCGAAGACGATTGACAGTTCGCGTGTACCAGAATTATAACAA
>NW_022639939.1:0-741 GCF_010583005.1 Odontomachus brunneus | reverse complement strand
ATTGCGGCGAAGACGATTGACAGTTCGCGTGTACCAGAATTATAACAAGGTTATATTTTTAATTAATGCATAATAGTTTTAAATGTTGTGCAGTGTGTTTGCCGTGATAATTTTCAAGAAAAGCTATGGAGTTAACAAGGATAATATCAGAGAAGTATTGGCGAATGCATAAAAATATATAGCGATCTAAAACGCGAATTCTTTGTCGTTTTTACTTTTTATAACTAAATTAAATAATAAGAAGACAAAAGAGGAAGAAAAAGAAATGGAGAAGAAGAGAAAGAGAGAAAGGAGAGAATATGTGAGAAGAAATGAAGAGGAAGCAGAAAAAATGAAGATAAATGATAGGACGGTAAAAAAAAACATTAAGAGAGCGAGATGGAAAGACAAGAGGTATATATGAGTGAGTAATAATGAATAAATAAAAGGATAGATAATAAATAAGTTAATAAATTTTTTATCTACTGCGATAATTGGTAATAAATAAGTATTGCATTACATAATATAGTATAACTTATTAACCCTTTGGGGACGGAGCCGCTCGACGGGCTATAAGGAAGATAAGACTTCATCGCTAATGGCCCCTAATGTCTTTGAATGAAAACGTGACTCTTTTACTATACCTATGAGTATCTTATCGCTCAGAACGACAGACGTGGCGAGACTTGCAGCTACGAACTAATTTGGGCGGCTATTGTAACGTCCCAGCCCCAGAAACTTCAATTTTTCGCGATCATTACA
>NW_022639938.1:25671-25744 GCF_010583005.1 Odontomachus brunneus | reverse complement strand
ACGCCTAAAGCCGGCGCGGAGAAGATGGTTAGAGAAAGAAGAAGAGGCGTGGAGGGAGTCACTTCGCGAGTTA
>NW_022639938.1:24022-25661 GCF_010583005.1 Odontomachus brunneus | reverse complement strand
AAGAAGAAGAGGCGTGGAGGGAGTCACTTCGCGAGTTAGAATTAGCGTTGCGAGGCAATAGCGCCGCGGTCTCCCTTAACTACGCACTTCGCGTGTTCTATTACTCCGAGACGCTCAGAAGATTGTTATATCGTTCGTTATATGTTAGACGGATATATTTACCATGAAATCTATGATCATTAGGGATCAGAAGGATGTGATCTATTATGAGCTGCTAAAACCTGGCCAAACCGTTAATACTGAACGCTACCGACAACAAATGATCGATAGAATCAAGCTTTGCGTGAAAAACGACCAGAATATAAAAAAAGACAACACAAAGTGATTTTGCTTTATGATAATGTACCATCACACACAGCAAAACTGGTCAAGGAAACGATTGAGGCGTTTAGTTGGGAAATACTTCTCAATCTATATAGTATCAAATGTCGACTTGTAACGCTGCACTCGCGACTCGCGCAGTCGGCACACGAATCGGGTGCAGCGACACCCAAAATTATGTTATTTACTTCCTAGTCAGTTCTCACAGTTCGGCGGATTTCGCGAGACCCGTCAGCTCACACGAACAAAAGAAATCTCTAACTGGGCGCCAGGTACGGCGATCCGTACCCACTAAAAGAATCGTACACTAAACGCGAAAAGGTTGGTCTCGCCGGAGAGTAGTCCTCGTCGTCCGCCCGAACCGCTGACCAAAACGTCCGGCAGCTCAGCCCTCTTCGCGGCAGAGGGGCTGGTTCGCACGAAGTCGGAGGTGCAAGGAAAGAACGGCGACTAGGTTAATTAAATAAGCCGAAATATCTTGAGACAACGTTTATTGTTCGTGACCGTTACACTAGTATTAACCGGCAGCAAATATATTATGATAACAAAGTTAGTCCTTGTTCGCAATCGCGACAGAGAAATTCGGCAGCGCGAGTTAGCGTCGTGACCGGCGGAGGTCACGACCGCCACGTACGCGTTCGGCGGTGTGTCCGCGTTGACAGTATAACCGACGGATGTTCGGCGGTCGTGCTACGTACGAATGAACCCGTGAGCTTGTCCCTCGAACGCGCGAGAGGGACGCGAGCCCTTGCCCTCGTCCAGGAGGACGGCCGGGTCTTCGCTCGTCGACGCCTCGCCCGCTCCGTGCCACGAAAACCACCAAAATAAATATATAGTCCTCGTTCCTTTTGGAACGGACTCACCAAATCTCGAGCGGAGCGGGGGCGGTCGGCAGCTGGCCTCGGCGGTCCCTCTGGACTCACACGAATTTGACCCTGGATCTCGCAGCGGTCTTACGGTCGTCGGTCGAGTCGTCGGTGCTTCGTCGTATAATCCTCGGCTCCACGGATGGCGCGTCCTTCACACTCAATACCGTAGATTTGGCGAGATTGGTGACGAAAGCTCTCGAACGGTCGTTATCTTCCCGTTTTATTTAAGGGTTTTGAACTCGCTTCCGACAGCTCTCGAGTGCTCATTGGCGGGATCTTTCCCCCGTTTTCCAATCTCAGATTTTGCACAGCTGTTTTCGTTATGCCAGGCTTTGGAGCTTCCTTGTCCATCTGACCTTGGCTTTAGCTCCTTTGCGGCAGTCGTTGTTTGCGTCGATCCACGAGCTTCGCGGCGTCCTCGCTCGGATCGGAGGACGCTCCGGGTCGCG
>NW_022639938.1:18828-19450 GCF_010583005.1 Odontomachus brunneus | reverse complement strand
CTCTGGACTCACACGAATTTGACCCTGGATCTCGCAGCGGTCTTACGGTCGTCGGTCGAGTCGTCGGTGCTTCGTCGTATAATCCTCGGCTCCACGGATGGCGCGTCCTTCACACTCAATACCGTAGATTTGGCGAGATTGGTGACGAAAGCTCTCGAACGGTCGTTATCTTCCCGTTTTATTTAAGGGTTTTGAACTCGCTTCCGACAGCTCTCGAGTGCTCATTGGCGGGATCTTTCCCCCGTTTTCCAATCTCAGATTTTGCACAGCTGTTTTCGTTATGCCAGGCTTTGGAGCTTCCTTGTCCATCTGACCTTGGCTTTAGCTCCTTTGCGGCAGCCGTTGTTTGCGTCGATCCACGAGCTTCGCGGCGTCCTCGCTCGGATCGGAGGACGCTCCGGGTCGCGAAGGATGTGCTCGCCGATTTCCTCCGGCGGCAGCTATCCTCCGCTCGTCCACGGTGTCGATCCACTCCGTCCTCGCGGCTTCCTAGCGACAGCTCGTGATCGCTCCCCTTCGGTAGCTTCATCTCGCCGTTCAGGATGTTGCTGAAACAGTTCTGTGTTAGGTTTTCCATCCTGTGGGTCCCTACTGAGTCGTATTATTAATGGAAGCGGTTCAC
>NW_022639938.1:18392-18818 GCF_010583005.1 Odontomachus brunneus | reverse complement strand
GGAGGATGTGCTCGCCGATTTCCTCCGGCGGCAGCTATCCTCCGCTCGTCCGCGGTGTCGATCCACTCCGTCCTCGCGGCTTCCTAGCGACAGCCTGTGATCGCTCCCCTTCGGCAGCTTCGCCTCGCCGTACAGGATGTTGCTGAAACAGTTCTGTGTTAGGTTTTCCATCCTGTGGGTCCCTACTGAGTCGTATTATTAATGGAAGCGGTTCACCTGGAGTAGCGAGTCTTGCGGCCGTTCTTCTCGCAGGCTTTCGCTCTCCCACGGCGGCAGTAGTCCTCCTTGCTGGTGGCTTCTTCTTCCTGACTCAACCTCGATGACCGTATTTATACACAAAAAATATGATTCGAGGGCTGCGTAGGCTCGCGTCCTAAACGCCTTACGGCTAGGACGCGACATCCGCCTGCAGCCGGGAAGCTCATA
>NW_022639938.1:17387-18309 GCF_010583005.1 Odontomachus brunneus | reverse complement strand
CCCTATTTCCCGTCTCGTGCGCCCACCGCTTTTCTCCAAAGTATCGGGGAAATTTCCTCCGGTATATGAAATTCTTGGAGTGTTTAGAATTAAAGATCTTTTGTACACAATCTGCTTTCGAAATTCTTTATGTCGATAACAATTTCGCGTTAGAGAATAGAGCTGCAGGGCATTTTCGACCTTTCTTCTTTCTTGATCTCTTTTTTCTTTCTTTTCTTTCACCGCTGTCTTTACACGCAGCCAGTTTCTATTTCAATAGTTGTCTGCATAATATTGTTTGTACTGAAATGATAAGTTTCAGATATATCGGGTGAAACGGTCACGTCTCTTTATGGTTGTCACAAATTGGATTTTTGACCTTTAGAATTAGATGATGCAATTTTTAAGAAAACCGATCTCTGGAAACATAATGCGAACCCGTCCTCTTTTCTGTTGATTGTTCTTTTTTCGGGCGCAATTATTTTTTCTTGCGATCCAACAAAGTAAATTTAAAAAAACCCGCGACCGAAAGTCGCGGTTAAAACGAATCGGTCTACGTGACGAAAGCCAGTTTAAGATACGCGGCCAGTTTCGTATGTGTCGCGGTACAGGTATACCTATACCTGCTCGGTAAATATCACGCGCAAGTACGCATGCGCGCGCACTTGTGATAACCGGCAAATTTTCCCGTGAATTAAACGAGAAAGTTACTCGCCGTTCTTCCCATGTGAATTTTAATTCCATTCATCTAATCCTTGTTTATCATGCAATCATTTTTCTCGCAGTTCCTAAAGAAGTCAAATTAGTTTGTGTATTTGTCGAACTCAGATATTTAGGTAACGGTTCTTTCTTTGTCCATTTTTTCTATTCCTTTCCATCGATTTCTTTTACAGTGTTCTTGTCCTCTTTTTCTTCAAAACCTCTCGCCTGAGTTTCTCTTTTT
>NW_022639938.1:16871-17377 GCF_010583005.1 Odontomachus brunneus | reverse complement strand
TTCCCATGCGAATTTTAATTTCATTCATCTAATCCTTGTTTATCATTCAATCATTTTTCTCGCAGTTCCTAAAGAAGTCAAATTAGTTTGTGTATTTGTCGAACTCAGATATTTAGGTAACGGTTCTTTCTTTGTCCATTTTTTCTATTCCGTTCCATTGATTTCTTTTACAGTGTTCTTGTCCTCTTTTTCTTCAAAACCTCTCGCCTGAGTTTCTCTTTTTACTACTAAGGTAAGAAACGGGGAACTTCACGAAAATTATAAGTCACAGTTGACAACCTCTTAATGTGCGCCGCGAGCGGCGCGTTTAACTCCTTCACTGCCGATGACGAGAATTCTCGTCATCGATAATGAAGGGGTTAATTATCTCGTTACTATATCAAGTGGAGAATTTGATCGTAGGTCGCTCATTGAATGATCGCAAAATGAATCGTTGAAATTTCATAAGGAATCCAGTCGTGTCTCATCAAAGATTTTCGTAAATGCGTAAACTTCGATAATCGATT
>NW_022639938.1:16494-16861 GCF_010583005.1 Odontomachus brunneus | reverse complement strand
ATAATCGATTCCTAATCTCAACTACATAAACCGCCTTTAAATATTATTTAAATATTGTAAAATTAACCAGATTCATATCCAAATTTTTAACGTTGGGAAAAGTAATTTTTATTCGAAAAAAAAGAATATATTTGTCATTATCTTTATATATTAATTTTTTTATTGTTTTCACCGATTATATATCGTTTCTTTGTACTCAGATTTTTCATATTATATCACATTGATCATTTCGTTGCTATGTCGAGTAAAATTACGTCGATTTCGAGACACTATGAATAAAGATTTACTGACACCACAAGGATATGAAAAAATTAAAGACAAAATTACGAAATTATTTATAAAGAATGCCGATTGTCCGGAAAACAAT
>NW_022639938.1:16005-16484 GCF_010583005.1 Odontomachus brunneus | reverse complement strand
TTGCGAAGTATTTTATACAGATTGTCGACACGATTCTTTCTCCGATGCTAACTCTCGGTAGGCAAGCCCTCAGTAACTACTATATCTAAAATCTTTACATCTAATAACCATTAATCGTGGACAAAGTTAATAAGATTTTCTTCCTGCTTCTTTCCGAATGTTGCGAAATCGCGTTACCTTCGCATCGTAATAGATTAAATAGTCTTGTATGTATTTCTTGTTATTTTCTGACCGCTTTCGAATTTTACACATAACTCACCACGTGACAACGTTACATCGTTACGTGTGATTTGTTTCAATTTTAATCTTTCGATTAACGCTGAATTTGTTAATTATATTATTAATGGGATGCAATATTTGATTTGATAATTTAACAGTTCCTTCTTCGTTTCCTTGAACAATAATTGTTTAAATAAAAAAGAAATTATGATACTTGATGCTGTAGTATAATGGCCCAAATCATGAAAAGATTTATACCT
>NW_022639938.1:8870-9694 GCF_010583005.1 Odontomachus brunneus | reverse complement strand
TATATTTTTGGAATATCGATCTCTTCAATGATTATGATCCACAGCGTATCCACGAGCGTTCACTTTCAGGAATTGGCGATAAATCGAGACAGCGATGGAAAATGGGAACTGAGGGATTTTTGTGCGCATCCTTCTGCGCACGTGCCTTAGATTGGCTGCCGACTTACCGCGCTTACTCGTACTGTTCAAATGCCCATAACCACATAAATTGCACACAAAAAAAAATGTCATAAAATACTTAAAATTGTACATAATAGATAAATATGACGATAAAAAATTTGAAAATTATTGCGCCGTTTTTTTTAGGACAAGAAATGGATAACTATAACAAATCCATTACAAACGTACATTGAACGTACAGTATTTAATTTATATTAGTCATATATAAAATAAAATTCTAATGGATGTCCAGTGGACGTCCATTTATTATTAACAAAATATATCCTGGAATGGACGTACATTGGATGACTATTTTATGTCCATGGATGTATGTCTATAAAATGAACGTAAAATGGACATCCATAAAACGTACGGTACTATTTGGGATATTATCTTCACAAATATTTGGTCTTAGAATTTCTACCATTTTTATATCAGTAGATGCAATATAATGTAATACAAATGTAATATTACATATCTCAATACTTTTTTCATGCATCGCACACAGAAATTTCACACAGTAATTCACCTTTTTTTGTTCCTGAAATAAATTTGATAAGATAGTAAATGAGAGAGAGAGAGATAAGACAGGTGCCTTAAAGTAACTGTAAGTTGCTACATAAAGACTAGAGTATTTGTTGTTTCAATAGATTCTTGCTTGTTCT
>NW_022639938.1:5486-5712 GCF_010583005.1 Odontomachus brunneus | reverse complement strand
TTTCTTACGGCTTAGAGATTAAAGCTTAAATTGTATGGCTTAAGTTCTCATTGTAAATCGCTCTTTAGAGACTTTCTACAATAAGCAATAAATTTTAAGTCGCAATATAATTGACCAAATACAGTGGTTATTCTTCTAATAATCGACTATGATTGGTCAATTTTATTATGACTTAAGATTTATTGCTTATTGTAGAATGGGCTTTACGGAAAGCAGCACATTAATT
>NW_022639938.1:0-5190 GCF_010583005.1 Odontomachus brunneus | reverse complement strand
GCACATTAATTATTTATCATGTGTAAACTTTCATCACGTGGCAAGCGTTGCCGCATTCTGTGTACAGAAGCCATCATAGTAAAAAGTAACGATATAAGTAACGATGAATTTCGTTACTCATTACTAAAGAAAATGTAACGCCGTTACTTTTTCGTTACTGATACAAAAAAGTAACGGCGTTACCAAATCGTTACCAAAAAAAGTGACGAAATAGTAACGTCGTTACAAGTAACGCGTTACTTGCCAACTCTGATACAAATATATAACTACGTTAGTTAATCCAGTTCCACTTTCAGAAGTAATATATCAATGTAACAACAGATTACTTACTCAGTTTCCATGATGGAAACTGCATTTTGCATCAAGCGACGTCGAAATACAAGTTGACCTGTAATGTCTGAAAAAGATTCTTTTGCGAAATGATCGTTATATATAATACTGTCATTACCAACTCTTTTGCTCAATGAGGCAAAGCATTTTTCCCGTTGCTGTTTACATTTCGGCAAATTGTTGAAAACAAATTGTGGTTAGTATTACATTGTGGTTATTACATTGGAACGAATTTCGAAGGATGATTTTATCACTTGATTTTTACTTATGAAACGATCGTTGCGTATCGCATTTCAAACGTATACATCCACAAATGCAGCATTAGTACACCATTGCAAAATTATAATAATACTATTTTTCAGTCTGTTTGACAGCGTTCAGGATATATGGGTCTGTACTTTTATGTGGGTTGTACTCCCCACCACAGGTGCGGTTAAAGAGAGAAAGAGATAACTCCTACAAACAACTTACTCTTTCTAAGCCTCCTTCTATATGAGCAGTTTATACATATTATGTCTATGGCCGCAACGCGATCGAAGCAGCCAATCAGCATCGCGGAAAGAAGGCTTCACCCAATTCGATACATTCGAAATTTAGTAAACACGCACTTTTTATTAAGGGGACTAGCACACAGCGCGCGCTATGCGCGCACTTTCCATTTCCTTTTTTAGTATTTTATTACACTTTAATTACATCGTGAAAAATTCACACACAAACCTATAATCTGCACTGTCTCTCCCAGTGACTCTCTGTCTCTCCCTGCCTCTCTTGTCTCTCCCTGTATCTCTTTGTCTATCCCTGTCTTTTCCTATCTTTCCTGTCTTTCCCTCTCTCTCCACATTTCTCTCCGTCTCTTCCCGTCACTTTCCGTCACTCTCTCTGACTCTCTGTTTCTCCCTGTCTCTCTCTGTCTCTCCCTGTCACTCCTTGTCTCTCCCTGCCTCTCCCTGTCTCACCCCATCTCTCCCTGTCTTTGCCTGTCACTCCTTATAATCTGCATTGTCTCTGCCTGTCTCTCCTTGTTTCTCCATCTGTTTCTCCCTGCCTCTCTATGTCTCTCCCTGTCTGACGCTGTTTGTCCCTTTCTTTCCCTGTCTCTCCCTGCCTCTCCCTATCTTTCGCTATCTTTTCTTGCAACTTTTTATCTCTCCTCGTATCTCCCTCTCTCCCTGGCTTTCCCTGTCCTTCCCTGTCTCTTTCGGTCTCTCCCTGCCTCTCCCAGCCTCTCCTATTTTTCCCTGTCTCCCTCTGTCTCTCTCTGTCTCTTCCTGTCCCTCCTTGTCTCTCTCTGTCTCTTCATGTTGTTTCCTGTCTTTCCCTGTCTCTTCTTTGGTTCTCCTGTCTTTCCCTGTCGTTCCCTGTCTCGCCCTGTCTTTCCTGTCTCTCCCAGTCTTCCCCTGTTTTTCCCTGACTCTCCCCGTCTCTTCCTGTTTCTCCCTGTCTCACCTCGTCTTTCCCTGTCTCTTCCTCTCTCCCAGTATCTCCCTACCTCTCCTTGTCTCTCCCCATCTCTTCCTGTAACTCCCTAGCTCACCCTGTCTCTCCCTGTCTTTCCCTCTCTCCCTTTCTCTCCCTGTAACTTTTTTTACTCTGGATTGCCTCTCCCTACCTCTCCCTGCCTCTTCTGTCTCTTCTTGTCTCTCTCCGTCTTTCTCTGTCTCTCCCCGTCTCTTCCTGTTTCTCCCTGTCTCTCTCTGTCTTTTTCTGTCTCTCCCTCTCTTTCCCCATCTCTCCCTATCACTTCCTATCTCTCCCTGTTTTTCCCCGTTTCTCCCTATCTCTCTCTGTCTTTCCCTGTCTTTCTCTGCCTCTCCCCATCTCTCCCCGTCACCCGCCGTCTCACTCTGTCTTTCCTTGCCTCTCCTGTCTTTCCTTGTCTCTCCCTGTCACACAAACCTGTAATATGCATTCACATTCGAGTACAACCATGGACATAGTATACATAGACCCCACATACGGCCAGAAAAGTGAAGCCAAGATGTTGAAAGTGACCATAGACATGGTCTATAATATTATGGAAACGAGAAATTGATGTACGCGGAACAAAAAGTGACAAAATAAGAAGAACACTATAGCCTCTCTCTTCTCGTAATCTTTCTAGATATTGGTTTCTCTATTAGACGACAGAACATAGAGCATTCAGAGTCCATGTATACTATGTCCATGAGTACAACACAACCTCTTAACTGTCATCGTTGCGACTTGTAGGTGCATGCGACGCAATTCTAGCCACCTGCCAACAGCCAATCGGCATCGCAGAAAAGATGCCTCAATTTTTCGATAGATTTCGTATACGATGCACTGTGGATCGTGAAAAATCGAGTGCATCAGATACACAGCGTATGCAGCTTCCGGAATTTTCTTCAACTTGCAACACTTCCTCCTCATCATTAACATTACGCATAGGAGCACCACCACCATGATTTCGATGATCCGCCACAAAAGATCTTGTTATTCTCCCACGTCGGACACAAGCGGTGATTGTCTTATACGACGGAATTCGATCTCGATTGGGAAATCACTGCACGTAGATGCGCTCTGCGCCACCACCATTTTCTCTGGCCATCCCGTAACAAATAACCATGTCCATATATTCCGCAAGTGTATAATACATTTTTTTGTACTTCACAACACGTAATTAACATATATATACATACGTACACCGGCGTTAATGCCGTCTGGATATCCGTGTGACTCGCACACGATGACGCATCACTCACACACTGCTGCCTGTAAGTGAGGCTCGAGCAGCACGGAAAGGCGAAGGGGTACGCGAAGGGCTAGCGGTGTACGATCATCCGACGCTTGGAGAGGGAATAGTGGTGGGAGACGTGGCGATCTTTCATCCTCTATCGCAGACGTAAGAGCGAGAGAGATAGCATTATAAGAGACGTCTTGGACAGAAATTCCGACCTAAAATACGCACACTAAGAAAACGCTCGACTCACACTGTCACGTCTATTTGTGAGCAATACACGATGTCCCGACAATTTTTTCACTCTCTCCAACATCCATGCATTTTTTATTGTTAGCAAAGAAATTACTGTAATGTAAAAGAAGATCTCGGGTAAAGGTTTTCAGGAAGCTTCGACAAGTGCTTCTTAATAGCTGCTCTTGAAAAAAAAAAAATATTAGATTTATTTCAATAAAGAATACTGAATGAATATTGAATACTGCAACAATATGGCGCTTGTATAGGTTGTCGAAGTAGAATATTTTTAATTTTAGTGTTGCATAAACACGCAAGATATAATTATTTCATATTTTATGCGTTCGAGTATCGTCCTATTGTTATAAAATTTGGTGGCCCTGAAAAGAGCCGATTTTTGTGCCGAGGAAATTGAGGTCGATAGTCAGTAGTCAGTCTAATATCCGGCACGGTCAATAACTTGAATCGATTAGGTATCGAATCAATCAAGTTCGCGAGAAAGTCGAATCGAAACCGAAGTTCTTCTCAGACAACCAACGAAAAAAAGCAGACGATGATAGCAGAAACGGGCCGCATTTCTGTATCCATAGTAATAAGGAACAATAATTATTTGAAACAGTGCAAAAATCGGCCTTTTTATAAGGCTACCAAATTTTATAACGATGGAACGATATTTGAATGCATAAAATATAAAATAATTATGTCTCGCGTGTTTATGCAGTACTAAAATTAAATATACTCTACTTTGACAACCTATACAAGCGCTGTATTGTAACAGTATTCTATATTGAAATAAATCCAATATTTATTTTTTTTTTCAAAAGCAGCTATTAAGAAGCACTTGTCCAAGCCTCCTGAAAATCCTTGTCTAAGATCTTTTTTGACATTACAGTAATTTTCTTGCTAACAAGAAAAAATGTATGGACGTTCGAGCGAGCGAAACAGTCGTTGGGACACCGCGTATTGCTCACGTATAGACGAGACAGTGTGAATCGAGCGTTTTCTTAGTGTGCGCCACATGTATTTTAGGACGGCATTTCTGTCCACGATATCTTATAATGCTATCTCTCTCGCTCTTACGTCTGCGATAGAAGATGGAAGATCGCCGCGATTCCCACCACTATTCCCTGTCCAAGCGTCCAACGATCGTATACCGCTAGCCCCCTCCGACACTACGTGCTGCTCGAGCCTCACCTACAGGCAGCAGTGTGTGAGTGACGCGTCATCGTGTGCGAGTCGCACGGATATACGGACGGCATTAAGGCAATGCTGGATATCGGCGTTAGGCCCGTTTTAAGCCACGTCGTTTATCTTTTAATTGCATGCATGGAATTGAAAACGCTTTTACACAGTAAAAGTAGGATCATTAATGAAGTAAGGTAGCTCAAAAGTTGTTTCGAAAACAACAAAAAATTTTTAATTTACTATTGAAAATGCGGCACTGCATCATATTTACGTTTCATATGAAAAATTCAGAGTTTATATATGGAAAATGACTAGCCCCCTTATTGCAGACGACTTTCACAAACATTATAAGACCATCATAACAGGATTTTAACGGATAGTTTAAATAAAAAACGACATGGCTTAATAAACGATACGCGTGCTAACGTAAATTACGGTACGCGTGGCAAAACAGGCTGAGTTTAGTTCACGCATGTCGCGGCAGATGGCACTGTATCTCGACCTGAGCTCAGCGCGCGGAGGAAGAAAGAAAGAAGATTAGAAGAAGATAAGAGCGAGAGAGAGAATGTCATCCTTTCTTTCTCGCTCCACATCGCGTAGCTGCGCGGAGCGGCTATGGAGCGTAAAAAAGAGAATGACAATCTCTCTCTCTCTCGCTCGACGTGTCGAACCCGGCCGAGCACACGTAGTCACACGAATGGATAGAAGCGTCTCTGTGTGAGGGTGCGTTCCTACTTAGCGCATCA
>NW_022639937.1:22716-26002 GCF_010583005.1 Odontomachus brunneus | reverse complement strand
ATAATGAGACCAATTAATTGGTTTAAAGAAAATACATTAATCGAAAAGTATTGGATCCCCCTAATATATTCAGTAAGAACGCATTTCGATTAATGTATTTTCTTTAAACCAATTAATTGGTCTCATTATTCCGCGCACAAAAGTATTAAGGTTATGATTACTGAAAATTAAATAATATTTTACAAGTTATTTTACATTTTGTGTCAAAAAATTGTTAACTTCAAACCTTTATAATTAAAAAAGTACTTAAGGAAAAAATTTTTTTTCTAGCGTTTTGGAAAGCACTCGAGATAAGCTATAAGAATATGCAATAAAATGTAGGGGGTTCCATTTAAAAAATAATGTTGACCTTGAAATGACCTTGAAGGACATGGTCAAGGTCAAAGTCAAAGTTATCATCTTACTCCCCGCTTGAAACCATATAACTTTGTTATTGGACATTTTTTCCAAAATGCATTCTAACTGAAGATATTAGGGGGGTCCGATACTTTTCGATGACCCTGTATAATGATTAACCCTTATATAACTTATCCACTATAATGATGTTGCCAGCTCTATAAGAATTAATAATTATAATTTTTATTCATTATTATTAAAAATGTGCAATATGAATGTGTGTGAGTATTAAAATTTATTTCTCACACAGCACATCCTTAAAAATGTTTTTCGAAAGATAACTTGGAAATTATATTGAAATATAACATTAAAATAATTTAGAAATATTTGTAAAACGTTTCATCAAAATCTTTTTCACTTAAATATTTCAGAAATCGTTTATAATAAGCGTTGATTTATATATTTATAAATAAATTTAATTAATTTTATTAAATTTTATATGGTTAGGTAGACTTTTTCTTTTTAATTGTGTAACCGCGATGCGTCACGTTCCGGATGCGGCGAGATTCGGTGAGCGATGTGAAGGTCGTGTTAAGTTCTCTTCCGGTGGATTGATTCCAGGCTCTTCGGTGGCCGTAGAATCCTCTGGATTACGGTAGTTAGCTCAGTGTCGGCGTCACGTTTCCGGCTTACTTTCGCCGGTTCGGGTTCGTAGGAGGCAGAATAATGTTAAAACAATAGAATCAAAATAAACTTAGTCGTATATTTAAAATCAGCTGCTGCGATACAATAAATCAGATGTTTGATATCGTCGCTATTGGTTTTCGGTCGATTGTCAACAAGCTGTTAGAGGTTTTGTTTAGATGATGGCTTGCGTGGTGCTGTGCGCGCGACGCGGACGGTGTTGTCGTGTCGTGAATCCGTCTGTTGACGATCTCAGCTCTCGACTCTTTAAATTCCGGTTGACAATTATCTTTATTAGCTGCGATTGGATGTAGCGCGGTATAAGCGGTATTTCCGCGGAGCTGCGTTCGGTGTATCGCCTCGGTGGCAGTACCTCGGATACAATGATGCCTCTAATATCGGAGATTCGGTGCATGCAAACAGATGCTGCTGCGGCAGTCCGTCTTTGTACGCGGAACCTTAGTTGGCTTTGTTGCCTTAGCTGTCGAACGAGATTGGCTCGTTCGTGCGAGATCACCGATGCGGTAGATACGGTGTCGCGGACGCCCTATGCGCCCCGGTAGCGGAATGATCCCGACCTCGCTTCCCGAGTGCAGTCTCTAGTAATTCGGAGGCCGACTCGCGTCCTTGCGAGTCGACGATGGTGTGATCCTGTCGCGGATCAGTATGACACGGTGTCGAAGCTGCACTGCAACGGAGCGAGGCGTCGATGCTCCGGACGTGAGTTCGCACGCTACGACTCGATAGCGGTGTGATCTCGCTCGCGTTAAAGCGAAGGCGAGATCCGGTGAGCGATGTGAAGGTCGTGTTAAGCGCCCTTCCGGTGGATTGATTCCAGGCCCTTCAGTGGCCGTGGAATCCTTTGGATTACGGTAGTTAGCTCAGTGTCGACGTCACGAATCCATGAGCCGACGGCGGAGTGACTCCTGTATCCGCGAGCGAAAGTCTGCATAGATCGGTATACGAGATAGTATTGACGTCACGTATTTGTGAGCCGATGGCGGAGTTATTCCTGTCGCGTATCCGCGAACAGGAATCCACCAGGAATAGTATTCGGAACAGAGTCGGTATCCCGTATTCGTGAACCGACGGCGGAGTGACTCCTGTTGCGTATCCGCGAACGGAAGTTTGCCAGGAGTGATCTGGTTAAATAGTATCGGTGTCACGTATTTGTGAACCGACGGCGGAATAATTCTTGTCGCGTATCCGCGAGTAGCAATCTGCCAGGAACGGTAGTTGGAACAAGGTCGACGTCACGTATCTGTGAGTCGACGGCGGAGTGATTCCTGTCGCGTATTAGCGAACAGAAATCCACCAGGAATCGGTGTTCGAGAAGTTGGTGCAGTAATCTTTTTCGGTATCGGAGGTTCGGATCGTATTCGGATCTCTCGGAAGAACGAATGATCGGAATCTGCCTTTCGAAAGAGCGGATCGGAATCTGTCTTTCGAAAGAGCGGATCGGAATCTGTCTCGATCTAGAATTCGCGACGCTTTATATTAGGTGAAGTAAAAAGTTCTGAGCGTTTTCCACTAGATGTCTTTAGTGAGCCATATCTCACGATGTATACATCGCATCGGGTCATACTATACGGCGATTTAAAGGTGACATTACGCTTCAAAAAAAGTTCTGTGACAGTTTTGTGTTTGGTCAAGCCAGTTGTGTGTTACAGCGTTCCAAAATGGAAGTAAAAAAAGAGAAAATTCGATACATTCTTCAGTACCACTACGACCAAGGTGAAAAGGCGGAGCAGACGGCCAAAAAAATTTGTGCTGTTTATGGACCCAATACAGTATCGAATGCAACAGCAAAGCGGTGGTTCCAACGATTCCGTTCTGGTAATATGGACGTCGAAGATGAGGCACGCTCTGGTAGGCCAATCGTCGAAAATGTCGATAAAATCATGGAAATCGTCGAGTCGGACCGGCATGTGAGCACTTATTCCATTGCCCAGGAACTGAAGATTAGCCAGAAAACCGTTTGGAACCATTTGCATAAGGCTGGTCTCAAGAAGAAGCTCGATGTATGGGTGCCACACGAATTGACGCAAAAGAACCTTTTGGACCGAATTGATGCCTGCGATTCTTTGCTGAAACGTAACGAAATCGACCCATTTTTGAAGCGGATGGTGACTGGTGATGAAAAATGGGTCACATACGAGAACAACAGCCGAAAAAGATCGTGGTCCAATCGCGGTGAGCCGGCCCAAACGATCGCCAAGCCCGGATTAACGGCCAAGAAGGTTTGCTGTGTGTTTGGTGGGATCGA
>NW_022639937.1:22469-22706 GCF_010583005.1 Odontomachus brunneus | reverse complement strand
CGTATTCGCGAACAGAAATCTACCAGGAATCGGTGTTCGAGAAGTTGGTGCAGTAATCTTTTTCGGTATCGGAGGTTCGGATCGTATTCGGATCTCTCGGAAGAACGAATGATCGGAATCTGCCTTTCGAAAGAGCGGATCGGAATCTGTCTTTCGAAAGAGCGGATCGGAATCTGTCTCGATCTAGAATTCGCGACGCTTTATATTAGGTGAAGTAAAAAGTTCTGAGCGTTTTCC
>NW_022639937.1:21358-21826 GCF_010583005.1 Odontomachus brunneus | reverse complement strand
GATTCGCTATGTGCCACGGATAATCGGCGGTCTCGGTGTTTATTTATGATCGTGTTTTTGTGCGATGTTTCTGCGGTTCTCTTGTCACGATTGATGTTCGGATCGTACTATTTTATAATTACTCAAAGTTTATAATATTTTATAACTTTACATATTTAATAACAATTAATAAAAAAATGTTTACAATAAAAATTTAAAGATAACAAAATGGAATATGCGAAATTTTGTAGATCTCACCTCATCAACTAAGAGTTAAATTAACACATACAATAATTACAATAAAAATTACAAAAAAATATAATTTTTATTAAAATAAAATTATTTTATGTATATTAAATTATATTATCAAAAAATTATATTACTGTGTTAATTACAATACATATAGGCAAAATGTAAAACGTTTACATCGATTGAAGATCATGGTGTAGTGTCTAAAACAACAGACTCATAATCCGAAGATGCATCCAT
>NW_022639937.1:18215-21280 GCF_010583005.1 Odontomachus brunneus | reverse complement strand
AGTCCCACCAGTGCCAGTAAGAATTTTTAAATGTGATATAACATTCAAATCAAGTAATGTAAACTTTCCAGTAAAATCTGCAAATACTATGACATTTACGAATATTTTCTAAATATAAAGACGAAAACATATAAAATACGAATAGTTTCTGTACGTAGAAAAAAAATCTGAAATATTTTCCATTTATTTATTTATTTCCCTTTTTTTTTTTTTGAAACATTTCAGATAGTTTATCATAGCGGCCATTTTATGTATCTGAAAGATATCTAAAACATATCTGAAGTATTTCTTTGAAATGTTTTATATTTCATAATGAAAGTTTTTTGAAAGCTTTTTGAAATATGTTGGTGCTGTGTGGGTACTCGTAACTAAATGCACGTTTGCACACTTCAAATTTCTTGTTGCGCTGCACTCAATTACCACTCAAAAATACACTTAATGGTACGTTTTTACTACTCCTTAGCAATTCGTAATCACCACTCGTTTTTAGTAAAATTACTCCTTTCCAACCTATAAACGGGGTCATACTCGTTGTATTGAATGCACACTTTTACTACTCAAATTAAACATTTTCGAGGGTTAAAACCGGTGAAATATTTTTGTCGAAGAAAAGTCGTTATTCTCGTTCCAAAGTGGCCTTGTATTACAGCAAAGTTTGAATAATATGAAACTCAAATTATTTAGGACGCAGAAAAATGGGAGCCTTGAATTTGACAAAACTAATTTCAGATTCGAAATCAGCGACCCTAGAAATCTCCAAATATCGAGTTTCATAAAAAACAAGTCACTTTTTGCATTTTGATCGCCATATTAAATCGCCATTTTGAATTTCGAAATTTTGAGCTAAGATTCGAAAGTAGCGATTCCAAAAACTCCCGAATACCAAATTTTATCAAAATTAAGTTTACTTTCCGCATTTTGGTTCGCCACATTGAATCCGCCATTTTAAATTTTCAAATTTAGGGTTCAGAATCGAAATCAGCCACCCCAAAAACTCCTGGATACTAAATTTTATGAAAATATTGCTAATGGAAAAAAAAATTAAATAATGTGCACATTAGTGCGTCAATACCATTTGTAGTTCATTCTTTATTTGACGCAAAAGTACGTCAATGCCAACGAAGTGATTAAATTCTAAAATTTTTATCTCAAATTCGTATTCAACGACTCGAAACATACTTTAGTACTGACTCTTATAAAAATCAAACAGCATTTTGATCTTGCTATTTTTGGTCAGTTGATGCTGATTTTCTCTACCAGCGAAGTGGTTAATATAAGTTAGAAAATTTCATTATGATTCATAAAAAAATGTAATGCAAATGTAAAACGCAATTTTTTTGAAGTGTATTTTTTAGAACTTACGATCATTATTGAGAGAAAACCACTGGATTGATTCTTTCCAGATTTCACAGTCTTATAAAATAAACATCCCTTATTGTTGGAACTAGGATTATGTTAATAACTTCATTTTTTATATTTTTATGGCGCTCGAAGATATAAAAAAAAATAGAATTAAAATCGAATTATTTTTTTTAAACATGTATCATTTATTTATTTATTGAACGAAATGAATAATTCCGACGATAACCGCAAGTGTGCTGTTTAAATATCGTCTCATTTTTTAACTTCCACTGGGAGATTCGAAATTATGGTCGCCTATAAACCGTGCACACAATGCAGAAGTCAAATGGATCTGTTATAAATTAATTACTATTTATATTTTTATTTATAAAAAATTGGAAATTAATCTTCAAACAATAATAAATAAAGAACAAACAATAATTTAGAAAAAATGTTTATTCATTTTCTTTCTAAAAAATTCCTAAGGACTTTCTAAAAAACAGCGCAACAAAGTAGAATATCCCCTTGTATTTGAAATAAATATCTTCTAATGTAGTTAGAAGAATGTAATTAGAAGAATAATAATATAATAATGTTATAATAACAATACTAGTTATGGACCTAAAGAGCCAAATTGCTATTGTATACTTATAATTCAATAAAGTGATACACTTAAATTGTACAAAATGTTTCGGCCATTGGATGCGGTTTTTTGCAGTTAATGGTACAGTATTAAATGATATCCATGTAATAATTCGCTACAAGTGTTGTCATGTTCAAAGCGCAATTAATTCGTTTCAGGCGCAAATCAAATTGCTCGCATCAATGTTCGCGGGTTATATGATAAAATTACAAGTCTACCAATGTAAATAAAACACAAAAGGGAAATCATTAACTGAAAATAAGATAAAATATTGTTCTCATTAAAGATGCGGGTAAAAAGAAAGCTCCACAAACCCAACAGTCCATGCATGGACACCTTTGTGTTAAACGGAAATCATAAAGCGAAAAGACAAGTTAAGGTCCGCAAATCAGATTATAAAGGCAAAGGAACAAAGAAAATTCAACTTATCTAAACATTTCAAAATAAACTGAATGTAATACGTAAATATAAACAAGAGACAAATGAAATGTCAAGGACACTTGCTACGGATCAAATTCAGCAGTGAAAATAAATATTATCTAACGCTAGATTTGAGGCTTTCACGGCCATTGATACAATGTCTAGATATAGCTTCCGGAATGGAGCCGTGTCTTGAATCAGCGATATGCCGACGTTTCGCAAACGTTGCAGTTTGCATCATCAGGGCTGAGAACTCTGATACTGAGTTTCCTTGGGTAAAGGTAGTCCTTATATGCCCCCCTCCCCCCCCCTTTGTGTAGATGGTGTTTAGGGAGTAGGGGACGAGGCTTGAATCCAGCCAATCAGCGTATTTTAATTGATCAGCTGGTCAATTAAAAAACCGGGAGGGCAGTATGCCAAATAGAGTTTACTTGCATACCTTTGTCTCGGTTGAGGTTATTGGGATGTTTCAAAATTTCTAGACCTTCACGATGTTTTCTGGCAAAATAACTCTGTGAGGGAGCCAATCTGGTGGCTTTTTCATATTGTACGGAGTGTCCAGTCTCCATCCAGTGTTCAGCTAGGGCTGATTGAGTAAAGTGACCATACTTGGTACATCGCTGGTGTTCCTTGATTCGCGGATGATCTTCTCTCCCGGTTT
>NW_022639937.1:13677-14386 GCF_010583005.1 Odontomachus brunneus | reverse complement strand
TATTATAATATACGTGCTTCTGTCATCAAGCATTGTCCTAAGGTTAAACACATAATTTTCCCCGTTAACGAAACTTTTTGTACAATTTAAGTGTTTTAATTTATTAAATTATAAGTACGTAACAACAGCAATTTGGCTCTTTATGTCCATAACTAGTATTGTTAATATCAGGGTTAGGAACGTTACTTTTTAAAAGTAACGCGTTACCGTTATTTGCGGTAAAAAGTAACTCGTTACCGTTAATCGTTACTGATTCTAAAAAGTAACGCGTTACCGTTATTTGAAAAGTAACGATAAAGAAAATCGTTACTTTCCGTTACTTTTGTAAAAAAAAAGTTAAGATCGGATAGTAAAACGAATAGTAAGAGAGACAATACATAAATTATACATATATAAAGACTAAATATAAGATATTTAAGCGGGAAGCACACTTGTATAACGCCATAAAGCCCGTTCTACATTAGTCGCAAATCGCAAAGTCGCAAAGAAATTGACTAATCATAGTCGATTGTTCTTCTTGCAATCGAAGAATAATCAATTATGATTGGTCAATTTCTTTGCGAGCCACTTTGAATTTCAACAATTTGAGGTCAGAGGTTCGTAAGGGTTAAGGGCGCTGCACACGAATTAACATAACAGTAACGTAAGACATACATTAAAAATGGACCAATTACCATCGAGTATTCACAAACATGGCGACCTTACAGTA
>NW_022639937.1:9879-13667 GCF_010583005.1 Odontomachus brunneus | reverse complement strand
TCGCTGATTCAAGACACGGCTCCATTCCGGAAGCTATATCTAGACATTATCTAACGCTTCTAAATACGACTGGGAATTCAAACCATTGAATTGATTATTTATATGAATTGTTTCCAAGATAAGATAATTTGATTCATTGTCTAAAATCACCACATTATCCCGATCAAATTCGTGATTATATTGTAACCTGTGGTCAGTAATGGGCGAAGCTTGTGTAGTAATGCGTGAGATGTACAACGATGTTCTCTTATACGAGTATGCAATTGTCTCCTGGTTTGACCGACATGAAAGACATCACAAGAGTCGAGACAATCGATTCTATAAACCACGTGTGTGTGCTCCCCTTTATCTAAACAATCCTTATGGCAGATGATAAAGTTCAAGTTTTCTATCAAGTTTGTTGATGACATCTAAATGCGATTTAACTCTGTAAGCCTTTTAAGAATCTCAATATGACATCATGCCAAACTACAATGCATATTATATCATAAAAGATATCCCTCATATAAGAAATCGTAAGAAAATTTATCTTTCGAGTGTTTTTCCCTATCTTATTGTTTGCCACTCCTCAAAGTCCCACAAAAATCCACCATCATTGAACAAATGTCTCACACGTTCATAAATAATCTGAGAAATAAAATGTAACGGATAACAATTTTCTAAGAGAATCTGTACTACAATCCTGTTTTTCTTTCATGAAACATGAGATGAGATAGTCTACTAGAATCAATAAGTACCCGTGTTAGGAATGAAGACGTAATTTTTCCTCAAAATTTTTTTTTTATTTTTTAATGTAATCTTCTTTTCGGACGATACACTTTTCCCAACGTCCCTGCTATTTCTTTAACCTCTCCAAAAAAATACGGTTTGTTAAATTCTATAAAATAGGCTTCTGTCTCGACGATGACTTCCTCGTTTGAGTTGAATTTTTTTTCCGCGAGCCATGTTTTCATGTTAGGAAACAGAAAGAAGTCGCAGGGAGCCAGATCGGGCGAGTACTGTAGGTGCGACAGCAATTCGTAGCGCAATTCATGTAATTTGGCCGCGACGATTCCGATGAGTGAGTTGGTGCGTTATGATGGAATAGCACTGTTTTCTTTGCCAAATAGGGCCGTATTTCATTCAATTTCTCGTCGAATCTGTTCAATAATTCACTGCTCCGTGATCTACTTCCTTTCTCCAAAAAGTTTATGAGGATTATTCCCTTCGAATCCCAAAAAGTCGTGGCTATGACCTTCCCAGCCGAAGGTACCGTCTTTGCCTTCTTCGGAGCAGATTCGCTCGGAAAAGTCCATTGTTTTGACTGTTGCTTGGTCTCTGGCGTATAGTGATGGATCTAGGTTTCATCAACCGTGACGACTCGACACAAAAATTCTTGCGGATTTTGCTCAAAAAGGTCCAAATACTGCTTCGAAATTGACAGCCGTATCCTTTTGTTGTCTACCATAAGCAATCGCGACACCCATCAGATCGATAGCTTTCTCATTCTTAACTTATCATGTAAAATATTGATTGCCGTTCCGTACGACACGTCTACGGCCTCTGTTATTTCGCGCACTTTTGTTTGACGATCAGCGAGAATCATGTCGTGGACCTTTTCAATGATTTCCTCAGTAACCACGTCTGCCGAACAGCCTGGGCGCACCTCATCAAATATAGATATACGGCCACGTTTGAATTTGTTGAACCAATATCTCTAACAGTTGTCATAGATCCCTATAGACAGCATCCAACTTCGCTTTTATTTCTTCGCACGTTTTTCCATCCAAAAATAAAATGCGAATTATGGATCGATATTGCTCTTTTTCCATTGTATCAAAAAACACCAAACACGTTTAATACAAATGGCTGTTAAATCAAAACTAACCTAACGATTTGTCTGAAATTTTGTAAGGAGTCGTTTTAAAGATGGTAGTACACGATGGTTATGACAACTTCCCTTAGCAACGCCACCTGTCTTCAAATACGAGTGCTAATTGATCCACCTTTGTAAGAGCCGATTCAACGACAGAACTATTCCTCTTTTATGGCTAGTTGGGTGTTGGGAAAAGTAGTTCAAAATTCTTCCAGAAAAAGTGGGTTTATAGTACCAGTCACAGATCAAATAACCGTCAAATCTCATCAAAGGCAGATCCAAAAAAATTATCCTAATCGATTCTTCTGATTCCAACTCGTGTATAAATTGAAGTAGTGGATGATAAGAATTAAAAATCTCCACAACGGTAACGCGTTACTTTTAAAAAGTAACGTTCCTAACCCTGATATTAACAATACTAGTTATGGACATAAAGAGCCAAATTGCTGTTGTTAGCTGTTACGTACTTATAATTTAATAAATTAAAACACTTAAATTGTACAAAAAGTTTCGTTAACGGGGAAAATTATGTGTTTAACCTTAGGACAATGCTTGATGACAGAAGCACGTATATTATAATATCAAGAAACCCGATAAAACGGATAGAAAATACTTTAAAAGATATATTAAAAATATGGCTTAAAAGAGAATATATCATTCAGGCAACTTACAAATCGCTTTCATCGTCAAATGTCTTACCATCCCATGCATATGGTTTACTAAAAATTCACAAATAAAATTGTCCGTATAGACTCATAGTCTCGACTATCGGCAGTTCTTTTCATAGTTTAGCGGTGTACTTCCATAAAATTTTGTATAAGAATGTTTCACAGCCTAGCAGTCATGTGACAAACAATTATGAGTTTTACCAAAAGATTTCATATTTAAAGTTGGATAATTCCTTTACTTTGACTTCCTTGAACGTCATATCTTTATTTACCAACATTCCTATCAGGCTTGCCTTCGCCAGTATAAGGAAGAGATGACCTTATATCTCACGTTACACTACCATCCCACGTGATGAATTTCTTAAAACTGTTAAGAAATTTAGAAAGCCCGATGGGAATGCCATTATGATGTCGTCCATACATCTAAAGTAGAAAAGTGGAATAAATGGTAGGCGGTTTAAAGATTTCAAGATCGATCATAACTAGATATGCTATTACTGGTGATAACAGAGAATCCATAGGTGTACAAAACATTTTTCCATAACAGATATCATTAAAGAGGAAGTAAGTTGACTGCAATATAAACTTAACAGTTTTAAGAAATTCATCACGTGGGATGGTAGTGTAACGTGAGATATAAGGTCATCTCTTCCTTATACTGGCGAAGGCAAGCCTGATAGGAATGTTGGTAAATAAAGATATGACGTTCAAGGAAGTCAAAGTAAAGGAATTATCCAACTTTAAATATGAAATCTTTTGGTAAAACTCATAATTGTTTGTCACATGACTGCTAGGCTGTGAAACATTCTTATACAAAATTTTATGGAAGTACACCGCTAAACTATGAAAAGAACTGCCGATAGTCGAGACTATGAGTCTATACGGACAATTTTATTTGTGAATTTTTAGTAAACCATATGCATGGGATGGTAAGACATTTGACGATGAAAGCGATTTGTAAGTTGCCTGAATGATATATTCTCTTTTAAGCTATATTTTTAATATATCTTTTAAAGTATTTTCTATCCGTTTTATCGGGTTTCTTGATATTATAATATACGTGCTTCTGTCATCAAGCATTGTCCTAAGGTTAAACACATAATTTTCCCCGTTAACGAAACTTTTTGTACAATTTAAGTGTTTTAATTTATTAAATTATAAGTACGTAACAGCTAACAACAGCAATTTGGCTCTTTATGTCCATAACTAGTATTGTTAATATCAGGGTTAGGAACGTTACTTTTTAAAAGTAACGCGTTACCGTT
>NW_022639937.1:8858-9487 GCF_010583005.1 Odontomachus brunneus | reverse complement strand
TACACCCAGCTGATCCCACCAAATGCAGAGCAGAAGCTTCGAACCATGGATATTCGGCTTTGCCAAACGATGTTGATGCATGGCCGGGCTTACTCCACAATCTTCTAGGCTTATTGTAGTGTATCCACTTTTTATCGCCAGTCACGATACGATGCAAAAAACCTTTCCTTTTCTGCCGTTGAAGCAGCTATTCACTCGTGAAAAGACGCCGTTCGACGTCTCTCGGCTTCAACTCGTATGGCACCCAATGTCCTTGCTTTTGAATCATTTCTAATATTTTCAAACGTCTCGAAACTGTTGTGTGATCAACTCCTAATGATTCTACAAGTTCAGGTAGCGTCTGACATGAGTCTTCATGAAGTAATGACTCCAATTATTCGTCTTCAAACTTTTTCGGTGTGCCAGAGCGTTCTTTCTTTTCAACATCAAAATCATTATTTTTGAAGGGTCTAAGCCAATCTCTGCATGTTGTTTTTGGCAGAGCATGGTCGCCGTAAGTCTCAACAAGAATTCTGTGTACTTCAGCTGCAGATTCTTTTTAAATAAAGTAGTGCAGTAAAATTCCCCGCAACTCTTTTTTTGTCACCAAACTCGACATGTTTAACACTATAAAAAAAAAAGTTGTTCAT
>NW_022639937.1:7771-8848 GCF_010583005.1 Odontomachus brunneus | reverse complement strand
CCAATTACCATCGAGTATTCACAAACATGGCGACCTTACAGTACAACGATACTCAAAGTGATTGGTCAATTCTTACGGTACGTTACTGTTATATCAATTCGTTACTGTTATATCAATTCGTGTGCGGCGCCCCTTAAACCTTTGCGACATAAAGTATCATATACTGGGCACCTTTTTGCCCTAAGTTTTTTATATTTTTTACATAGTTTTCAACATCAATCTGTATAGTAAAAAGTTATTATCGATTATCGATTATGTAGAACATCAGTTGTCATAAAAAAATTTTGAAAACATTCCTATTGTTGAGCAAATGTATTTTATAAGTAAACAAACTACAAAAATACTGCCTTTTTATATAATAAGTGTAATTGTGACTAACCAACAATAATTAATAAGCTGAAAATAATGTCTAAGCAGTTTTTGGAGTTGCTGATTACGAATACGAAGTCAGATTTTCAAAATTCAAAATGGCAGATCCAATATGGCGGACGAATTTTTAAAAAATTATCAGATTTCCATGAAACTTGTTATCAAAGGGTTTCTTGGATCGCTGATTACGAAACCGGAGTCAGATTTTCAAAATTCAAAATGGCGGATCCAATATGGCGGAAGGATTTTAGAAAATAATAGTATTTGCATGAAACCTAGTATCTAGTGTTTTTTTGGTCGCTGATTACGAATCTTACCTCAGATTTTCGAAATTCAAAATGGCGGATTCAAAATGGTGGACAAACATGTTGAAAAGTGGATAAAATATCATGAAAATCGTTACTCCATGGTTTTTAGAATCGTTAATTACGAATCGAATATCAAATTTTCAAAATTAGCATCGTTAGCTATGGATAACGCTAAAGCGAGATTTTACAGGATATTTTCTATCTTTTGAAAAGACTCATTTTTTATATGTTTGGCATAATACATTGGATCAAAAAATTTACTCTTAATTTTAGATTCGTAATCAGCTGCCAAAAAGATCCCTGCCAACTAATTTTGAAGACCTAAAACAGATTCTTTTATTTCTTGGTCTTCGGTATTGGATCAAACATTTTGAAAATTTGATATTTAATTTGTAATTAG
>NW_022639937.1:7619-7761 GCF_010583005.1 Odontomachus brunneus | reverse complement strand
CAAGCTTGCTTATAGTACTTCCTTATAGATGCGTTACCATCTTAAACTACGCGCACGCAGTTCTGCTGACACCATCTGTTGGAAAACAGCGACAACTTATTCAAGACTTGATTTATAGTTCACGCATGTCCTGGAAGAAAGC
>NW_022639937.1:6968-7609 GCF_010583005.1 Odontomachus brunneus | reverse complement strand
TTCATGATATTTTATCCACTTTTTAACATGTTTGTCCACCATTTTATATCCACCATTTTTAATTTCGACAATCTGAGTTCAGATTTGTAATCAGCAACACAAAAAATACTATATACTAGATTTCATACAAATACTATTAGGATCTTGAAAAAGTTTTCGCTGATTTTTCGTGAAAATTAATGCTTTATTTTAAAAAAATCGAAAAAAAACATATCACTGAAAGTATTGTCCATCGCTAGCCACTACTTTTTCCCATCTTTCTGGTAGTATTTGAATTCCACGTCGGAAAAACGACATATCTTTTGAAGCTATCCAAGAGTCGATTCATTTTTTGGCATCTTCAAGAATGGAAGTGCTGCTTAGCCAGGCTATGTGTCATTGATCGGAACAAATGATAATCGGAAGGGGCAACGTCTGGTGAATACGGCGCGTGGGGTAGGACTTCTCAGTTAAGCGTTTCCAAGTAGGTTTTCACCGATTGTGCAGCATGTGGCCGAGCGTTGTCATGTTGCAAAATCACTTTGTCGTATCTCTGCTCGTATAGCGACCGTTTTTCCTTCAATTCTCGACTCAAAAGCATCAATTGTAGTCGATAGCGATCTCCCGTGATGGTTTTGTTCGGCTTGAGCAGCTCATAATGT
>NW_022639937.1:5844-6958 GCF_010583005.1 Odontomachus brunneus | reverse complement strand
TATATATATATATATATATATATATATATAAATATATATATATATATATAGCTAGCTCAAGATATATATATATAGCAAGCTCAAGATACAGCGCTTTCTTCCAAGCATGCGTGAACTATAAATCAAGTCTTCTTTACTACGTAACCATTAAACGCTAGCACATATATCGCTTATTACTGGAATCCTCTTTTTATTTAAACTATCTATTAAAATTCACTTACGATGTCTTCATAATGTTCTTGAAAGCCCTCTCTATGCCGCATACTATGTATTTAAAGCGTATGAGCTCGAAATTTGTCACATGAAACTAAATATGACATCTGTATCGTATTTTCAATAGTAAATAGAAAATTTTTTGTTGATTTCGATGCAACTTTTTAGTATGCGGCACTCATTATCGCTTATACTTTCACGCTGTAAAAGTATTTGCAGTTTTATGCATGCAATTAGAAGAAAAGACTATTCTACGAAAACGAGTCTAGCAGCATCGCCTTAAGCCATAAAATTTAAGCTTTAAACTCTAAGTCGTAAGAAATTGACCGATCACAATCAATTATTTTTCTTATAATTGACTGTGATTGGTCAACTTCTTACGATTTAGGACTTAAAGCTTAAATTTTATGGCTTAAGTTCTTATTGTAAACCACGCTTAACCCTTTGCGGGATACATTTTCCTATCAAACTAATTTCACAGACAAATGTATCTTTAGGGGTTTTTGGAGTCGCTGATTACGAATCCGAAGCCAGATTTTCAAAATTTAAAATGGCGGATCCAATATGGCGGACGAATTTTAGAAAATTATATCAGGACCTTGAATAACCCTTATAAAAATATCATACTAAGAATCATTGATAATTACTTATTTTCAGAATTATAATAAAAATTTTGGATAATAAGTAATTATCAATGATTCTTAGTATGATATTTCTGTAAGGGAAGTTCTCGCTATATATACAGGGTGAGTCATTTTAGTCTATGGATCCGAATATCTTCCAAATTACGGTATCTACAAAAAAATGGTTTAGATAAAAGTTGACCAGGACAGAGGGGGTCATTCAATTGTACCATTGGTTTTGACCTTGAGGTCAATTTTGAAGGTTACTTCAAGGTCAC
>NW_022639937.1:3896-4068 GCF_010583005.1 Odontomachus brunneus | reverse complement strand
GGGAGGGAGGGAGGGAGAGGGAGAGGGAGGGAGAGAGAGGGAGAGGGAGAGGGAGAGAGAGAGAGAGTGTCGTGAGGGTGAGAGCGAGAGCGCGGAGCGCGAGAGAGCGTGAGCGGAGTGAGAGTGGACGAGGAGAGCGAGAGAGAGCAGAGAGAGAGAGAGAGAGAGGACC
>NW_022639937.1:3784-3886 GCF_010583005.1 Odontomachus brunneus | reverse complement strand
GAGATAAGCTACAAGAATATACAATAAAAAATGGGGGTATCCATTTAAATCATCATTTACATCATTGTGACCTTGACCTGATCTTTATGACGCAACTCAAGG
>NW_022639937.1:3566-3774 GCF_010583005.1 Odontomachus brunneus | reverse complement strand
CGCACCGTATCGTATCGTGTCGTGTCTCGTCCGCGGAGTGGTCGCGCGAATAAAGAAGGCTCGCCCGAGGAAAGCGTCCTCGGGCTTCGTGTAACATTTCGCGAGTAGTACCGTCTCGCGTATACTGATTATCGGGACGTGCGAGAGTCCCCGAATAAACGTCTCATTATTACTGATATCGAGTCTAGTTATTTCGCTTCCTCCAAGC
>NW_022639937.1:3234-3556 GCF_010583005.1 Odontomachus brunneus | reverse complement strand
ATATATATATATATATATATATATATATATATTATATTATATTTTAAAAGAGTAGTTCAAAATAAATATTTATAAATATTTATCTAATAACTCACTAATATTATATGCTGTCTGGATTAATACTTTTAATCTTAACAGTACTTTGCGTAAATATTTCATCACTTAGCAAAGTATTATATATTAGTATTTAAATATTGTCAATGTTCTGCGTAAGTATTTTATCACTGGACGAAGTTTTACTTATCAATATTTAAGTATTGAAATCAATCATAAGGTAGGATTTGTAACATTAAATATTGAAATACTTGAGTACTAGAAGCTG
>NW_022639937.1:2952-3224 GCF_010583005.1 Odontomachus brunneus | reverse complement strand
GTGTCCGGGAGCCGACGGCAATTTGCCGACGCGGCGAACAGGCGACTGTTTGCCGTCGCTCGCGAGAAGTTCCGTTCGCGAGTATCGTCGCAATATACCATATATTGGGTGTACAACTTAGTTCGGTCCGTTTTCAAAAGATGACTCTAGGTGCTATAAATGGTTGACGGCGACAGCTGATTTTTGCTATATCGTGAAGTGTCAACATCTGTCAACCAAATATTGTTTACAAGCCTTTGAGTTTTGCACAACAAGTTTAATTTTTACTGCGT
>NW_022639937.1:1264-1481 GCF_010583005.1 Odontomachus brunneus | reverse complement strand
TTACATATCAATATTTAAGTATTGAAATCAATCATAAGGTAGGATTTGTAACATTAAATATTGAAATACTTGAGTACTAGAAGCTGTATTTGAATCACAGAATTTTACTAAATACTGTACTTTTAATAGTGAAAATAAGTAATTAACCAATGATTCTTAGTATGATATTTCTATAAGGGTAGATGTACATTATAACGTAATTGTTTGGAATAATGTG
>NW_022639937.1:0-1254 GCF_010583005.1 Odontomachus brunneus | reverse complement strand
TTTGACCCTGGATCGCAGCGGCCTTACGGTCGTCGGTCGAGTCGTCGGTGCTTCGTCGTAATATCCTCGGCTCCACGGATGGCGCGTCCTTCACACTTAGTACCATATTGCTGACGAGATCGGTGACGAAAGCTCTCGAACGGTCGTTGTCTTCCCGTTTTATCTCAGGTTTTTGAACTCGCTTCCGACAGCTCTTGATTGCTCATTGGCGGGATCTTTCCCCCGTTTTCCGATCTCAGATTTACACAGCTGTTTTCATTATGTCAGGCTTTGGAGCTTCCTGGTCCATCTGACCTTGTCTTTAGCTCCTTTGCGGCAGCCGTTGTTTGCGTCGATCCACGAGCTTCGCGGCGTCCTCGCTCGGATCGGAGGACGCTCTGGGTCGCGGAGGATGTGCTCGCCAATTTCCTTTGGCGGCAGCTATCCTCCGCTCGTCCGCGGTGTCGATCCACTCCGTCCTCGCGGCTTCCTAGCGACAGCTCGTGATCACTCCCCTTCGGCAGCTTCGCCTCGCCGTTCAGGATGTTGCTGAAAACAGTTCTGTGTTAGGTTCTCCACCCTGTGGGTCCCTACTGAGTCGTATTATTAACGGAAGCGGTTCACCTGGAGTAGCGAGTCTTGCGGCCGTTCTTCTCGCAGGCTTTCTCTCTCCCACGGCGGCAGCAGTCCTCCTTGCTGGTGGCTTCTTCTTCCTGACTCAACCTTGATGACCGTATTTATTCACAAAATATATAATTCGAGGGCTGCGTAGACTCGCGTCCTAATCGCCTTACGGCTAGGACGCGACATCCGCCTGCAGCCGGGAAGCGCATAATGCTTCCTTCCTTTAGTCGACGAGTGACGGACGATATTTACTAATCGTCACGTCACAGTGTAAAACCAGAGGAGTCTATGCTGACGTGAGCTGCATTAAAAATATTGTACATGTAAATTGCAATGTCCCCGCCTTTTCACCTTGGTCGTAGTGGTACTGAAGAATGTATCGAATTTTCTCTTTTTTTACCTCCATTTTGGAACGCTGTAACACACAACTGGCTTGACTAAACACAAAACTGTCACAGAACTTTTTTTGAAGCGTAATGTCACCTTTAAATCGCCGTATAGTATGACCCGATGCGATGTATACATCGTGAGATATGGCTCACTAAAGACACCTAGCGGAAAACGCTCAGAACTTTTTACTTCACCTAATATTTCTATACGGGAAGAGCATGCTCACCGTAAGCTTCGGCAAGCATTCGATGCGATTCTGCA
>NW_022639936.1:25436-26294 GCF_010583005.1 Odontomachus brunneus | reverse complement strand
AATGATCGCGAAAAATTGAAGTTTTATGGGGCTGGGACGTTACAACAGTTCGATTATCTCTTCCCTTTTGTAATCGTAAATAAAATTACTTATGTCTGCGGGATCTATTTCCATGTGAATTTTGATTTCAGTAATTGCTTCTATATAAGCTGAATAGCAAAGTTGGCAATCTCGAATTGATTGTGTGCGCGCGGTGCTAGTGTTGCATCCGATGCAAGGTATTCTTAATTTATTTCCTTCGGTTATTCCATGCCAAGAGGCAGGGCGGTATTCTATGGGGAAATTTAAACGATTCATGCAGTCGCTGCATAAGGGATGCCGTGATTCTCCTTCTCTTATGTAACCGAAGGCAGTTGTGCACCGGGCATTTTCGATGCCAGGAAATCCTTTTATAAGGGGGTGGATGTAGGGTGCGGGTCTTTTGGGTCTGCACATTCTGGAATGTGGAATTTTACAATACGATTAGTGAAATGATTATAAAGCATGGAGGTTATTTTGTTTGTTCTGTATCCTTTAGTGTTGAGTGTGTCGAAGACTTGTTTATATCTGTGGAAACAGGGAAGACAGAGTACTATAGGCTCGACTACAGCTAGAGCGCGATTACAAAGCAAGCAATAGGCTTGTTCTATTTCTCCAAGTGCGAATCCATGAAATATCCCGTATTTTAATCCGGGTGGGCAAGATTTTCGTATGTAGCATTTTATACATAGAACCCCTGGTTGGGTTTGATATTTGTATCCAGCTAGTATGACGCATTTTACGCTCATCATACTAGGGTATTGTGCTAATATTTCATCGAGCTTACTCATCTTGAATTATGGAAATGTTGTTAGTAGAAGGTTTTAGTTTTAATATTGT
>NW_022639936.1:24660-25326 GCF_010583005.1 Odontomachus brunneus | reverse complement strand
AATATTTCTAAAACTTTGTATGGTCCTGTATACTGATCTGGGAATTTTCCTTTAACGGGTTCTTTTAATAAAAATACGAAGTCTCCTTCCTTAAAATTTGCGGGGTTAATGCGCTTATCGTAGTAATGTTTATTTCTTTCTTTGGATTTAATTAGATTTTGTCTGGCTTCTTCTTGTGTTTCTTGTAAGCGCTGGAATAATTCGGAAAGGTATTCTTGGTATGTTGGTTCTAAATTTTCTTCAAGTAGTTTTTGTGAAGAGGGAAGACGAGGTATTCGTCCGTAAATTAATTGAAAAGGGGTGTAATGGGTGCTTTCGTGCACGCTAGTGTTGTAAGAGAACATGGCTAGACTTAAGTAATCGTCCCAATTATTTTCTTTTGTGATTTGTGTTTTCAAATATTCTATTAATGAATGATGTGATCTTTCGATTGAGCCTTGAGACTGAGGATGGTAGGCCGTGGTTTTATATTGCTTAATGCCGAATTTTCTCGAGAGATTTCTCATTAAAGAAGTTAGAAAATTGGAACCTTGGTCAGTTAAGAGAGCCTTGGGAGCTCCGTAGATAAAAATAAAATCTTTAATGAAGGCATCGGCTATTGCCAATGAATTTACTTACTTCAGAGGAATTGCTACCGAATATTTTGTGAGTAAGTCCTGAATTGTC
>NW_022639936.1:23915-24587 GCF_010583005.1 Odontomachus brunneus | reverse complement strand
AGAAACGAGGTCATAGAATTAACAATGCACGCCGATTTAACAAACGGTATAAATACGACACTTCTCGATAACGAGATTTAAGAATCATTTATTGTATTCTAACTTTGCATACTCGCATTATATACTGTAACGTCCCTTGCGACCACTCAGACACAAGAAAAGTTTGCTCTCTTTTGTTTTAGGCCTGCCTGCATTCACCGACAATAGCCAGGGCTGGTAGAGAGCGGTGAATCGAGAGGAAGTTATTTAAGTGTGTGTTTAAGTGTAATGAGAGTGAAGTGACTCGAAAGTAATAACTTTCTATGAAAAATGGTTAAATTGTAATGAGTAGTAGAACAGAAATAAAATGTAAAATGATTCTGATTGATATATGTAAATGAAATAAGAAATAAAGAATTGAAACAAGAAAAATATAAGATTCTGAAATTGTACTGAAAATACTAATAATGTAGACTGAATGCCTTGAGGGCGTGGTTTTGCAATAAAGGAAAGTCTACTAAATAATGGAAATCGAGGAAAAATACTAAAAGGATGTACCTTGGATAATATCGGATCGTAGTATGCGATTCTCGAAGAATGAAATAGATTTAATATTTAAAGTATGTTTTATTCGTTGTCTGTCAGTACACTCACTAGCGCGTCAACTACTGCTTGCTCGCTACTAGTTAAATT
>NW_022639936.1:18444-21447 GCF_010583005.1 Odontomachus brunneus | reverse complement strand
GCTAGCTGTCTGTGCTGGCGAGACGATGTGGGCGCTGGGATGTACTCGAACAAAAAAGCTGGGAGCGCGCCGGGAGCGCGCCTTTTATAGGGCTCCAGCAGGGGCTTCGTACGGTTCCGACGGTTTCCGACGGCGGTCGGGCCGCAGCGCCTAATTTCGTAGAGGCACGGTGGTCTCGAGTCGGCCGGTTGCAAAGGGAAGTCTCTACGCCTCGGCTTATCTCTCCGATAAGCTCGGGGGACCGGACGCCGTTCTCGGTGGCGTGATGCGTAGCGTCGCGATGATGTCACGTCGAACGTTCGTACCTAAGCGAGTTCGTCTCGCGAATATTCTTATGCTATATGTGCGTACAAAAGTTGCAGTCTCTTAACTCTAACAGCGGTGGAGTATGCTTCTATACAGTTCGTTACAAAATATACTTCTACTATTCCGTTCGTCACGTATGGCTTTCCATCGGCTAATTATTAGATGATGATTTATATTTCCCTTAATGGATTGAAGTCTACAGAAGGACTGCTGTTACCTGTTTTTTATGTAATTTTAGTTTAAGCCGCCTCTGACGATTGAATTAGTAGAATTCGCGGCTGAAATGAAATATCTTACAGTCTACTTCTCAGTTTAGCATAAATCGGCCTCAGGTTAGTGCAATATCTAGTGGCGTGAAAATTTAGAGATTTTTAGGGCGGGGACGTTACACTATCGAGAGTAGCGATATCGAAGAAGAGAACGTGGGGTCTGACAGCGATCGACGGCAGAGAAGAAGCGCGCAAGATAGCAGTAGCCAGCGTAAAATTCGTCGTTCCGATCGCGGTGAGTCGCGTACCGCGGCAAACTGGTCGGATGAGAATCGGCGCGAGGCTACGGCGCAGTCAAACGGTCGCCAAGTAACCAACGTTGAAAAGTCGACGTCGAGTAATCTGAATTCAGAAACATCGCGTTCCGCGAGCAAGGGGGAATCTCGGGCCGAGAACACTTCTGTAAATATCGCGCATAATGCCGATCGTCATTCCAATGCGATTGACCACGGTGTGAGTGAGTCAGCCGAGAGTAGGCAGCCGTGAAAGATCCGTGAACAAACGGAATCTTACGTTCGAGGATGTGGCGGAGACACATACTGACGATTTGCTCGCGTCGGCACATAGTGGAGATTCGGGCATTCGGGGAACGATGCTGCGTCGTCGTTGCCGTTCGCTGTTAGCGCGTGCTCTGTTATCTCACGAGTACCGGCGCGCCCGGTTACGCCGTGATATGCGTTACGAAGATCTCATGTTACGTATTCGGGTAGCGCGCGATGCGCTCGATACGCATGAGCGTGCCGAGGCCGATGAGATATTTCGCGAGGTGACGTTGCGCTATCTCACATCTCTGTACGATTTGTCGTATCAATGTTTCGCTATCTTTGCCACAGCAGCAGAACGGACGCGACGCGCTATCTGGCGCGCGGCGTCTCTTTGGCGCTGGCGTGGTCGTGGCGCCTGTGACTATCGCATGCACGATTGGTTGCTAGCCCGTCTCGCTGAGGAGTACTCGCGATTGCACTGCTTTCGCGCTCTAGAGTACACTAGGGCGTGCGACATTTTCCGACGCGTGCGACACGACGAAGGTGGTTGCTATAGGATGCCCTCCGCTTTAGGGACGGCGTTCGACCAATTGCTGGACAAGCTGCGGTCACGACCGAAAACCCGCGACGACGCTCGCGCGGCGGCGAGCACCTGTTGCGGAGCGTCGCGCCTCCTGTGGCTGCGAGGTGTGCTCAATGACGTACAGGTTTGTCAACGCGCGCTTGAATTCGCGTCAACTGTTCGAATTAATCGCAATCGACAATTAGACCGCAGAGTTCGTGCGGTCTGCAAGGTAGCGTCAACGCGCGGTCTGCTCGATGTGATCGGCCGCGCGATTCGCGCCTATGCTGGAACATCGATCAGGACAAGGGGTTTGCCGGTGAGTCCGTGGCCGGTGTGGAACTTGCTTCTGGCCGATAAAGTCGGAGTCGTTACTACCGCTGAATATTATAACAATCGGGACGACGAATGCGGCCAACGTCTGTTTCGTATGCAGCGCGACGAATTCTTCGAAATCTATCGTACTTTGGCTTCTTGCGACCGGGGAGTTATTCGCGCAGACGGTTCATTCTACATCGATATGTTCGCGCAGTGGCGCGGCGAATTAGTTGCCGCTGCCGAGCACGGCAAGTTTTCTCCGACGGAAGAGGATTCGGTAACCGCCGCCGCGCAATAGGTAGATGGCACGTGCGCGCAGTGTGACACTTCCAGGTTTTCGTCTCCGGGATCGGTGACGCTGTACAAGAGAGTGAACGCGAGCGCCAATACTGGCACGAATAGAGCAAAGGTAAATACATTTCGTGCTCGTAATGCCAATATCGTACCGATGACTAAACCTATCAAAGCTAGCCATAGCAGCGACGTTTGCATGGTGATCGACACTATAGTGTCGCAATTGACAATCGGTAAGAAAAACTGTTCGGCCATGTGTTCCACATTGTGCAAAAGATCATTGGCGCAATTTGGACAGAGCGACATGTATCCTGTAACGTCCCGTTTGGTCACTCAGATTAACGAAACGTTTGCTCTCTCTTTGTTTTAGACCTACCTGCATACACCGGCAATAGTCTGGGGAGGTGGAGAGCTGTGCACCGAGAGGAAGTTTCAAGCGAGTGTAGTGTTGTGCAAGAAATAATGTAATGATGATTGTGATAAATGATGAATGTATGAACTGAATAAAAATGAATTTATATATTTACTACGTGCTTTATGCGTCCTTTAATAATCAGTAAAGAAATAATTAATATATTGAAGATTTGTTCATTTAACTCAATAATGTAAAAATTAATGAAAACAAAAGTCCATAAGAACGATCGAAATAGGTTTTGATTTAAGGGTAGGGATAATTGAGATGGTAAATTCGGTTTGGGTTTAGTGTATTCTTAATAAGGCTCAACAATCAAGGAGCTCTGTCAGAGTCTCGTTCAGAAATCCCACGCTT
>NW_022639936.1:17373-17580 GCF_010583005.1 Odontomachus brunneus | reverse complement strand
AGCACGAATCGGCCTCTGGTTATCGCGGAGTTTATATACTGTAATGATCGCGAAAAATTGAAGTTTTATGGGGCTGGGACGTTACAATACACACATTACTGCAGAGCTGTGGTAGTCCTAGTGTCTACCATATACGCCATCGTAATAGCGTTTCTTTCTCTCTCTATCTCTGCTTCAGGTAGCTTAACTGCTCCTGGCAGATTCTTT
>NW_022639936.1:13333-17197 GCF_010583005.1 Odontomachus brunneus | reverse complement strand
ATTGTTGAGCCTTATTAAGAATACACTAAACCCAAACTGAATTTACCATCTCAATCATCCCTGCCCATAAATCAAAACCTATTTCGATCGTTCTTATGGACTTTTGTTTTTCATTAATTTTACATTATTGAGTTAAATGAATAAATCTTCAATATATTAATTATTTCTTTATTGATTATTAAAGGACGAATAAAGCACGTAGTAAATATATAAATTCATTTTTATCCAGTTCATACATTCATCGTTTATCACAATTATCATTACATTATTTCTTACACAACACTACACTCTCTTGAAACTTCCTCTCGGTGCACAGCTCTCCACCTCCCCAGACTATTGCCGGTGTATGCAGGTAGGTCTAAAACAAAGAGAGAGCAAACGTTTCGTTAATCTGAGCGACCAAACGGGACGTTACAACGTACGTCATAACGCCAAACATGGCGTGTTCGCTCAGTGGCTCTTTGAAAGGACTGGTTGCCAGAACCCATTGTTTGGACGATGTGATCGTTTCGTAAAGTAACGTGACGTCGGGATCTTCACCGATTAATTGTAGTACCTTGAGAATCTGATCGGTTGCATACGGCGAAAGTTGCAGCACCTCAATTATAAACGATCTCATTTGATCACTGAACCACAAAAGCCATTGACGTTCTCTCTGTAGGTTTACGCAACCATTATTTTCCGCAGCCATGGATGATTCCAGCAAAGCAGTTGCCAAATTGGGCGGAAGGAACAGTTCTGCCGCATCGAGAGATTCTTCATTATCGTCATCTGTAACTGCTGCGGGGTTCACCGTGGCGTCATCTTCGGGGGAGAAAGACATGGTCACTGCCGCTGCTGCCGTAACGGATGTTGTTTCGATCGATAATAATAATGATACGACGAGTAACGAAGAAGCGTCGTCAGAATCGTCTTTAAATCACGTCACGACAACGACCGATGCGACTAGCAGAAAGAAATTGTTTACTTTATGCGATTCGGCAATCGATTGCGGCAAGTGTATGCTACCGTTTAAAACTTCTATGCTTTGTATATATTCGCAGATAGAGGATTCCCAAACGAACGAACGTTGCGCGAAAACGTGTCAGTCTGATCGAGAGTCAAGTGCGCAAAGGTGCAGGGGTACGAAAGATTGACGCGGTGGCGGCTGTCTCGCTGGCGACGGTATTTTCGAAGTGACTTTACGCCTAGCAGGTGTGAAAAAACGACGACGACGCCTGCGTCGTCGCAACAAGCAGCACCGAAGTAGCGGAGGTGAACAACCACGCCGCGATTCTGCGCGTAGTACTTCTTCGTCGTCAACGACGCCGACGGTGTTCGAGCACATTGGTTCTGCCGACGAGGGCGACGACGAGCACCCTGGCACCTATACGCAAGAAACGTAGCGGCGCTGATGGTGGTGGCGTTGATGATGGCGACCGCGATTACGGCACTACTCGGTTTTTTTCACGCAAAATGCTGGCGTTGGAACCGCGAATTGGTGCGGCTATGATGCGTGTGTTTGAAGAAGACGACTATGGCAATCGTGACACTACCGCCCCCAGCAGTTGTTATTTGAGTCGACGCGATATGAACCTATTTCGATTTTGGCGGTCGACATCGTCATTACCTCTTCGACGGACAACGGACTCCGCCACATCCTCCACATCGTCGGCTCAATATGATAACACGGCAATGTTAATGCGACTGATTTCAGTAATCATGCAAGATGTACAACAGCGAAATTTGAACACAAAACATGTGTCCGTTTTATCGCCAAAAAGTCACAAGATGACTGCGACGATTAGAAATGACGATGAAGTGTTGATGTCACTGGAGCACGGATCGTTCAATGAAAATTTATACATCGGTTTGAATCGGAGTTGTTCGCAACGTCGTACTGTCGAAATATGTTGCTCTGTAAATGTGACAAACGTGAAAGACTTGAACCGTTTGTCACAGGCAGCAATGTGCTTTCGCGTAGTGGCCGTAACAAACGATAGCGCCATAGTATACCTTGTAATGAATCGTAACGTCGTGCCTGAGATATTGTCGTCTATGACCGTTTTGCCGAAACTTGTGTTCACCAGTGCGAAAAATGCGGTGTTCCGTGACAGTGGGGGTAATCGTTTGGCCTACATTGCGAATTTCATATTGTATCACGCGTTTCACGAGAGCGATCGGTCGTTTGACGAAAGACGTTTCGGTGTGAGATTTCGGCATATGCGAGCAATGATCTTTCTAGCTGCCGTGGTTAACGCTGAATTGTTACGCGTTGCGGTCTCTACTGGCGTTAATAGTGCTAATCTTGCGTTGAATATTCAATCTTTGGGCAAGGCCTACGATGACGTAGGGTTGCACATTTTCGCAGAAAACAGTATTCAGCAAATGCGTAAAGCCGTGAAACAAAAATCGCGTCATTTTGAGACCAGTGGTGTGCTCGTGGATCGTTATCTGGGTAGAGTTTCGCGCGTGGGAATTAATGCGGTATCGCTTACGACGGCTTTATAAGAAACGAGACAACGAACAACCCGACCGAACGAACGAACACGCGATTCACGATGGCGAAGAAAGTTGTTGCGCCGCCGCGTGATGAGAAAGGGCGTTTTTTGAGCGAAAAGAAGAGCGAGAGGAACGTCGCAACCGGCTCTGCCAAATTGGCTATCCGACTTACGCGACAGGGGCGTCAGAAAACCGAGTAAGATTCCTCGGCCGGTTCGCAAAGCGGCTCCGGCAAAAGGAGCGTGTGCGAAGAGCAACATCGACGACGCCGAAACCGGTAGGAAAAAGGAGGGGAAGGAAGACTGAACCTAAATCGGTCGCCACTCAGGTATTAGGCGCGAAGACGCCTATACACGCAAGTTTCGAGGACGCTTACAACGCGACAAAGGGAATTCTTCGCAAGGCGCCGCCGATCCGAACGCAGCGCTCTGCGGTTGAACGTGTACCCAAACTGAAACCATTGCGAGTTTTGAAGAAATCAAGGGATGTGCGCAAATGTGCGACTGGCTGTGCAATAATAGAAAATTTGGTAGACCCTAAAAGTTTACAGGACTAATGAACCACCCTTTATATAAAGAATAAAATTCTGAGACTCGACAACGAAGGGCATTAATTGATTATTGATACTCTCGTAATAATTGAATTATTGAAGAGAAAATATAACATGTAAAATACTATTAGTTAGACAGAAAAAAATAAAGAAATAGAATTATAATAAAAAAAGGGAATATTATACTTGGGTACTGGATGAATAGAAGTTGATGAGTTAATTAATAGTGTTTCTATCGAGGATTTTCATATAAAAGTGCATTTTATTGAAATTTATTCATTGTTGGTAAGTACATTCGTTAATGCTTGTACTACAGCTCGCTCACTACTATTTAGATCGTTTTCAGTGTATGTAACGTCCCGTTTGGTCGCTCAGATTAACGAAACGCTTGCTCTCTCTTTGTTTTAGACTTACCTGCATACACCGGCAATAGTCTGGGGAGGTGGAGAGCTGTGCACCGAGAGGAAGTTTCAAGAGAGTGTAGTGTTGTGTAAGAAATAATGTAATGATAACTATAATAAATGATAAATAAAATGAATTTATACTGACCACGTGCTTTATTCGTCCTTTAATAATTAATAAAGAGATAATTAATATATTGAAGATTTATTTGAATAATACGATAAAGTAAAAGTTAATAAAAAGCAAAAGTCTATAAGAACGATCGAAGTAGGTTTTGAATTATGGATCTGGAATGTTAGGATGGTAAATTCAGTTTGGGTTTAGTGTGTTCTTAATAAGGCTCAACAATCAAGGAGCTCTGTCAGAGTCTCGTTCAGAAATCCCACGCTTAGGAAATCCTCATCACGCGCTACTCTGCAATTCGCTGTATT
>NW_022639936.1:12809-13057 GCF_010583005.1 Odontomachus brunneus | reverse complement strand
TGTCTCAGGTCAGCACGAATCGGCCTCTGGTTATCGCGGAGTTTATATACTGTAATGATCGCGAAAAATTGAAGTTTTATGGGGCTGGGACGTTACATGTAACGGAATACACACCCACCGGACAGTAAATTCTTTTCTTCTCTCGTATAGTGTCACGTCCGCCGTGACTACGCTAATTTTATTTTTCTTTAAACCATACGAATGCCGACGCGAGCGCCACCTCGTTAGGTGGAAGATAAGCCACTGTA
>NW_022639936.1:11047-12799 GCF_010583005.1 Odontomachus brunneus | reverse complement strand
ACGCAAGGTCCAATATCGACGACTGTATAATCGACTTAACGCGCCTGTACGCGCAAGTGACAGTGCCTTAATCGGAATAGAATCCCCGTTATATTCCGTTCCTCAACGATCCTATCGACTCACCAAAGTGACGACGGCGCACCCAAACTTGCCTCCGCTTGATATTCCGGGAAGTGATCCACGTCGGGAACGTTATATGGAGATCCGAGCGGAGCTGTTGCATACACACTACGGAGGCGCCACACCTGAGCACTGGCCCCGGGAACCTGAGGTAATCATCCTGGAGTAGGGCCGCCGCCACCAGGTGCACATAGCATTGGAGTCCGAGGTGATCGTCTCGAAGCAGCGCCCTTTTACAGTCACCCCCGAAACTGCCCAGCGCATGTCGGTAAGTACAGATGCCCACACTACTATTCCGCGACTGCGCGCCATCTGTGAACGTGTAAGGTGAACCTTAACACCGGCAACGAAGCCGGTAACGTATCATCGAGCGAAGTCATTGCGCTAAGACCCTAACCTGCTTCTCTGCCACGGATTAATCGGGTGGGATCTCTAGATCGCGCGTACCCCCGGGGAGAAACCACGGTTTCATTTGACCCGAAAATTGCGATCGTGTCTCGCGTCAAGGGCCCGAGCCCTGCGATCGTAATCAGGCAGCCGCGGCCGACCGAGACGTAACATCAGATTTAATTTCGGATACCGGGACTTCTTGGTCTTTTGATTTTAATTCTAGATACTCTGGTATTTCTTCGGTTGCCTGTGGCGTCGGCGCGACGGGCCGCGATGGCAGTGGTCGTAGCGACGCGCGAATTTAGATAAAATAATTTCCTGAATTAATTACGAAATACCCTCTTTCTGTAGGGTTCGGTGAGCTGGGTGTTATGGACAGGGGTACACCTTGTGCCGTAGTACGTGTAAACCACCTTTGTAGACGTTCTCTATATTTTCTGCCGCTTCGTTTCGGCATCTATTTATTTAAATGAAACTCGAATTTATATCTTTAATTGATCTCAATTAATATATTCCGTAAGAGTGACTTCGAATAGGTAGAGGTTGGTAAAAGCAGAAAGGTATTTCAGGTCTCTCAATCCTTAATCACTAAGGTCCTACTCGTCAGGGCCTGTCAGAGTCTCGTTCGGATCTCGACCGACTCGCTAGCCAGGAAATCCTCACGCGCTACTCTACAAATCGCTGTGTCTTAATTAAGTCCTGGAGTACGCTGTGATTTACTACCATGGACTGTCACAGCTCGATCTTAAAAAGCAGAAAGCGACCGGGAGCGATTTTATGCTACCTGGTAATTTAGCGCAACTATAGTGCCGCCTAAGGCGCCGCAGCTCTGCAGGACTGTGTGTGTAATAGGCTCTCTACAAGCAGTTCTGCCTACCAGTCTGCAGTACCTAGAGACCAAAGGAGAAGCTCGAGGAGATTCAGGATAAAAAGTAATGAATTCACCCTTATGGTAACCTGATATGGGACCTTCTGGTAACAACTAAAGAGTCAGCCGGACAAATGGTTATGCTAGCGTGGTTTAACTTTATTAAATGGTTGTAGGTTACGTATTGCCGATTGATTATAATATTCGTGTAACGAGATAAAAAATATTTTATGTTGGCAGTGAAGGGCCGTCTAGACTTTTTGGTGCGAATATTTAATATAATAGTGTGATTGTGTGCAGTGGACTTACGGTTATTTTATAGTAGAGTTGCGTATGCGGATCTTATCGTTATTCGCCAGTACACGCTCGCAATA
>NW_022639936.1:9269-11037 GCF_010583005.1 Odontomachus brunneus | reverse complement strand
AGATTCAGGATAAAAAGTAATGAAGTCGCCCTTATGGTAACCTGATATGGGACCCTCTGGTCTGTACTAAAGAGTCAACGAGACAGATGGTTATATTTGCGTGGTTTAACTTTATTAATTATTTGTAGGCTACGTGTTGCCAATCGATTATAATGATCGTATGCTGAGATAAAAAATATTTTATATTGGCAGTGAAGGGCCGTCTATACTTTTTGGTGCAAACATTTAATATAACAGTGTGATTGTGTGCAGTGGACTTACGGTTATTTTGCAGTAGAGTTGCGTATGTAGATCTTATCGTTATTTGCCAGGACACGCTCGCAATGTTAGCTGGTCGTCAGAAAAAGGGCCCGGACGGTGGCCTTACAGTAGCAGGCGAAGGGCGGTGTGGAAGTTGAGTAACTCGGAGTCGTCCCCGGTATAGTGTGGTACACTTATGTATTTATGTAGATAATCTCTCGAACAAATGCATCGAAGCAACGGGCCGGCGAGATGATTTAATACAGAGATTGAAATATGTATATTTACGTGTAGGTGTATAGGAACGTGCGCCTATGTAGCGGGTGTGCGTTTTACAATTACCTGAGCGAATATCAAGCTGGTGTTGCGTGTGAATATTGAAGAAAATTATCACTGAACTCTTAGAATTATGTGTAGCGTTATGCAAAAATTCTTCTTAGTATTTTCGAGTGTGAATTACGCAAAGATTACCGGAAAAATATTAAAGAACTGTCGTATATCTGCCGCAGAGAAATTAAGTGTAATACTGTGTTGGAAAATTACAAAAGGACTGTCGCAACAATTATGTGTGAGTCTGAGAGAAATGTTGAGGAACTGTGTCTCTAAAATTATATGTAGCACTGTGAAAATTGTGTGAAGTCTCTGCGGTAAAATTATGTGTAGCACTGTGTGTCTCTGCCACTGCCACTACTCGCGCGCCCCGGTAGCACGGTTTATATAGGGCTCCAGTGGCTGCTTCGTTCGAGTCCGGCCGCTTCCGACGGCGGTCGGGCTGCAGCGCCGAATTTCAGGGTGACATGGTGGTCTCGAGTCGGCCTTCATCAAAGGGATTCCACTGCTCTTTAGCTTCCTGGTACTGCGTGCGGGTGGCTGAATGACGTGATGCACCGTGGCGTGATTCATGGTGTGTAACGTCCCGTTTGGTCGCTCAGATTAACGAAACGTTTGCTCTCTCTTTGTTTTAGACCTACCTGCATACGCCGGCAATAGTCTGGGGAGGTGGAGAGCTGTGCACCGAGAGGAAGTTTCAAGAGAGTGTAGTGTTGTGCAAGAAATAATGTAATGATAACTATAATAAATGATAAATTATTGAATTGAATAAAATGAATTTATACTGACCACGTGCTTTATTCGTCCTTTAATAATTAATAAAGAGATAATTAATATATTGAAGATTTATTTGAATAATATGATAAAGTAAAAGTTAATAAAAAGCAAAAGTCTATAAGAACGATCGAAATAAGTTTGATCTATGGGTAAGGAATATTAGGATGGTAAATTCAATTTGGTTTTAGTGTATTCTTAATAAGGCTCAACAATCAAGGAGCTCTGTCAGAGTCTCGTTCAGAAATCCCACGCTTAGGAAATCCTCATCACGCGCTACTCTGCAATTCGCTGTATTTATAATTAAGTTTCGGAGCATACGAGACGCTGCCGAAACTGTCAGAGCTCTGTATTATAAGCAAAAGAATCTGCCAGGAGCAGTTAAGCTACCTGAAGCAGAGATAGAGAGAGAAAGAAACGCTAT
>NW_022639936.1:9019-9119 GCF_010583005.1 Odontomachus brunneus | reverse complement strand
ATTAGTAAGATTCCTTATTTTAAATACAATAAAACTTATAATAACTAATTATAATATCGCATATAGTTTATTCTATGAGAGCTCATGATATCGTAGATAT
>NW_022639936.1:0-7690 GCF_010583005.1 Odontomachus brunneus | reverse complement strand
TCGTCAGGGCCTGTCAGAGTCTCGTTCGGATCTCGACCGACTCGCTAGCCAGGAAATCCTCACGCGCTACTCTACAAATCGCTGTGTCTTAATTAAGTCCTGGAGTACGCTGTGATTTACTACCATGGACTGTCACAGCTCGATCTTAAAAAGCAGAAAGCGACCGGGAGCGATTTTATGCTACCTGGTAATTTAGCGCAACTATAGTGCCGCCTAAGGCGCCGCAGCTCTGCAGGACTGTGTGTGTAATAGGCTCTCTACAAGCAGTTCTGCCTACCAGTCTGCAGTACCTAGAGACCAAAGGAGAAGCTCGAGGAGATTCAGGATAAAAAGTAATGAATTCACCCTTATGGTAACCTGATATGGGACCTTCTGGTAACAACTAAAGAGTCAGCCGGACAAATGGTTATGCTAGCGTGGTTTAACTTTATTAAATGGTTGTAGGTTACGTATTGCCGATTGATTATAATATTCGTGTAACGAGATAAAAAATATTTTATGTTGGCAGTGAAGGGCCGTCTAGACTTTTTGGTGCGAATATTTAATATAATAGTGTGATTGTGTGCAGTGGACTTACGGTTATTTTATAGTAGAGTTGCGTATGCGGATCTTATCGTTATTCGCCAGTACACGCTCGCAATATTAGCTGGTCGTCAGAAAAAGGGCCCGGACGGTGGCCTTACAGTAGCAGGCGAAGGGCGGTGTGGAAGTTGAGTAACTCGGAGTCGTCCCCGGTATAGTGTGGTACACTTATGTATTTATGTAGATAATCTCTCGAACAAATGCATCGAAGCAACGGGCCGGCGAGATGATTTAATACAGAGATTGAAATATGTATATTTACGTGTAGGTGTATAGGAACGTGCGCCTATGTAGCGGGTGTGCGTTTTACAATTACCTGAGCGAATATCAAGCTGGTGTTGCGTGTGAATATTGAAGAAAATTATCACTGAACTCTTAGAATTATGTGTAGCGTTATGCAAAAATTCTTCTTAGTATTTTCGAGTGTGAATTACGCAAAGATTACCGGAAAAATATTAAAGAACTGTCGTATATCTGCCGCAGAGAAATTAAGTGTAATACTGTGTTGGAAAATTACAAAAGGACTGTCGCAACAATTATGTGTGAGTCTGAGAGAAATGTTGAGGAACTGTGTCTCTAAAATTATATGTAGCACTGTGAAAATTGTGTGAAGTCTCTGCGGTAAAATTATGTGTAGCACTGTGTGTCTCTGCCACTGCCACTACTCGCGCGCCCCGGTAGCACGGTTTATATAGGGCTCCAGTGGCTGCTTCGTTCGAGTCCGGCCGCTTCCGACGGCGGTCGGGCTGCAGCGCCGAATTTCAGGGTGACATGGTGGTCTCGAGTCGGCCTTCATCAAAGGGATTCCACTGCTCTTTAGCTTCCTGGTACTGCGTGCGGGTGGCTGAATGACGTGATGCACCGTGGCGTGATTCATGGTGTGTAACGTCCCGTTTGGTCGCTCAGATTAACGAAACGTTTGCTCTCTCTTTGTTTTAGACCTACCTGCATACACCGGCAATAGTCTGGGGAGGTGGAGAGCTGTGCACCGAGAGGAAGTTTCAAGAGAGTGTAGTGTTGTGCAAGGAATAATGTAATGATAACTATAATGAATGATAAATTATTGAACTATATGTGATCAAGAAATGTATGAACTGAATAAAAATGAATTTATATATATATTACGTGTTTTATTTGTCCTTTAATAATCGATAAAGAAATAATTAATATATTGAAGATTTATTCTTATGATTTAATAATGCAATAGTTAATGAAAAGCAAAAGTCTATAAGAACGATCGAAGTAGGTTTTGAATTATGGATCTGGAATGTTAGGATGGTAAATTCAGTTTGGGTTTAGTGTGTTCTTAATAAGGCTCAACAATCAAGGAGCTCTGTCAGAGTCTCGTTCAGAAATCCCACGCTTAGGAAATCCTCATCACGCGCTACTCTGCAATTCGCTGTATTTATAATTAAGTTTCGGAGCATACGAGACGCTGCCGAAACTGTCAGAGCTCTGTATTATAAGCAAAAGAATCTGCCAGGAGCAGTTAAGCTACCTGAAGCAGAGATAGAGAGAGAAAGAAACGCTATGGCGTATATGGTAGACACTAGGACTACCGTAGCTCTGCAGTAAAGTGTGTATATGTATGTATGTGAATAGGTTAGGGATGGAAAATAATAGATCGTCCTTAGAGCTTATAATATTATACTAACTAGATCTAGTAGGAAAGGAACTTGAATCATATAGAATTTGAATATAGTATCAATATATATATTTTATCTTGAAGTGTGATATAATTATGTAGTGTAATATAATGTAATTTATGTAGTGTGATATAATTGTAGTGTATAATAGGTCTTCGTTAGACAGTTTGATCTAAAAAGCCAAGGGATATACGCGACGTGATGCTGGATAAGAATTAATAAAGTCGCCCTTATGTTGTAACTTGATATGGGGTTTATGAGTGAATATTAAAGAGATGCTGAGACTGGTATTTATGCTAGAATAGTTTTACAGTAGTAACTGTTTAATTGCTAAGTGTTGCCAAGTGATTATAATAATTGTAAGACCAAATTAAAATATAGTATGTATTGTCGGTAATAAATCTCTTATAGTTTATGGTGTGAGTATTCTAAATGCTAGGATGTATATACGCAGTAGGACTTACGATTGGTAATCGCAGTAATGTGTCGATACAATAGCAATTCGCCAGGACACGTTCGTATGGTTTCTGTAACGTTGGCTGGCTGACAGTAGAATGGCCCGGATGATCACCTTAATGTAGCAGGCGATGGGCACTTTGGAAATAGTAGATCTCGGAGTCGTTCCCGATGTGAAGTCGTCGTGTATTTTGTGTATAAAATCTCCCGAACAAATGCTTTATAGCAACGGGCCGGTGAGAGGAATTAATATAAAAATTGAAGTTTTAAGTGTGTGAGTTGAGTTCGGCAGATGAACGAGTGCGAGGTGTGTAAGATTGTGTGTAGAACTGCACTACGTCGAAGATTATGTTTAAGACTTATGAAAAATTTTGCGGAACTGCCCCGGGCGCTCTGGGGGTACGGCTTTTATAGGGTTTCTGACGGGGCTTCGTTCGGTTCCGGCGGCTTCCGACGGCGGTCGGGCTGCAGCGCCGAATCCTAGAGTGGCACGGTGGTCCCGAGTCGGTCTTTTCCAAAGGGATTTCACCGCGCTTCGGCTTCTCGGTACTGTGTGCGGGTGGCTGGATGACGTGATGTCCGGTGGCGTGATGCATAGCGACGCGATGACATCATGCTGAATGCGTTTGTTCGTGTCCTAGCGAGTTCGCTACGCGAATATTCTATATTATTTGAATTTCCTACCAATTCCTTCGTCATGTATGGCCCTTTGAGTGGTTATATGAATACTTCATTTCTGTAATAGTCTGATTTTATCCTTGGCCGTTTTTGACGAGTGAATTAGTAAGATTCCTTATTTTAAATACAATAAAACTTATAATAACTAATTATAATATCGCATATAGTTTATTCTATGAGAGCTCATGATATCGTAGATATCTTTGGATTATTATCTTTAACGTACCTTTTGAATTCTTGATCATTTTTACTACGAATCAATTTGCCTAAAATATATTCTGTCCTTGTCTATTGATATCGTGACTTCTCATATAGCGCTTTGAAGTATCTGAGTATACTATTTGGTTCATACGGCGTTCTATGTCTCAGGTCAGCACGAATCGGCCTCTGGTTATCGCGGAGTTTATATACTGTAGTAATCGCGAAAAATTGAAGTTTTATGGGGCTGGGACGTTACAGGTGATGCGATGATGTCATGCCAGACGCGTTCGATCGTGTCCATGCGAGTTCGCTACGCGTTTATTCTATATTATCTTAATTATATTAACAATTCCGCTGTTACGTATGGCCTTCATAATTTCTTATTAATAATGTTTCATTGTACTAAGATGCTTTTGCTTGCATTGTCAATATTTTATGATATAGTCTCGGCTCTTTTTAACAGCTGAATTAGCAAAATCGTCGTTAACATAAAGTTTCACTTAAAATATTACTTATGCTACATCTCAGTCAGTACATATCGGCCGATGGCTACTATGGCCTTTTAATATTATGGTAGCGCGTAAGTTTTAAAGTTTTGGAGGCCTGGACGTTACACTTGGTAACGAAATTGTTCACTGAGATCATTGACTGTGCCATCTTGTATGATTTCATACTCGAAAATCATCGTCCTTTAAGTAGCAGCGTCCCCACCTAGTTACTTAGGCACTACCCACCGTCGGCGTCAAGCCCCCCCCCCACCAGGCAGATACCTCGTTAGATACTCCCAAGTTGCGGCGAATAGAAATCGATGAACCTGCAGCGTCCGTTTGGTCAATGCAAATCTGGTGATGCCGCTCTGCAACAGGTCCTTGTCATTGGTGTGAGGCGGTGGTACCAATGGCCGTCGCAAGCTAGCGGTTGATGGCGGTATTGGCATTTCGCGCAATGTAGTCATGAACCAAATAGCGGCAACGGATTCCTCATTACGACACAATTGTACACGACGCAAGCATGCTCGGAATACAATCGTTCTTGGCACGAAAAGGCTGAAGAACACTCCCAGGCACATGAACCCTTTAGCCATACAGAAGTTAAAAGCTTTGTGCAGAATGTGAAAAGGATCGTCATCTAATAACTGACGGTAGGACATCACATCTTGAGAAAAACGAACTAGCAGAATTAGCATCGTTTGACGCGTATATTGTGCTCTGGCAATTGCTTCACTCGTGTCGGGTATATCGATGGCGCGCAGATGCGGCAAACGCACTAATCCGGCAAATATTGATATATAAAAGGATTCTCGCGGGATTAGCCAGAGCCGACCCAGGCCGATTGACGCAATGTTCGTTTTTGCTACAGGTCGTTCTAGTCGACATCGCAAGAGCAACGTTTGCAGCATTGCGTTGAAGGAATATTGTTCGACCTCAGCGTCGGATTGTTGTATTGTCGAGAGTAAAAATGCGATTGTCTTTGAAGTAAAGTGACTGTTTTCATAACGAATCAACGAGTGAAGGTTTTTCACAGACACTCGTCCTGCGAATAACAGGTCTGCAATCACGCTCGTCGCATGGTTCATATTGACGCAATCGTAACGTTCGTGCGGCCAGATGTGTCCATGAGTATCCCATCGGTCTCGTGCATAGAACGGTCTTGGATCGTAACACAAGAGGGAAGGTAGGTCATATTGTGCGGTGTCAAAGGCGTATTTGGCAAAACGCTGCGCGCAATTCCAACGATTCGGCGAATGTGACAATTCTAACTCGTCGTTGAATACTCGATATACGAATTCCGGCATACCTTGCTCAAAGTACCAATCTGCCGGACGAGCGTGAAACTGTTGTGTCACGCGTACGTTCAGCCAGTAATTGGCTAATTCATATTCAAAGGTAGGTCGGTAATCCTTATTGCTAATATGGTCAGATTCATCGTCTGCCTCTTCGTCACGAGGATCGACGTCACGGTCATCGCCCTCAGACCAATAATGCACCGAATATTCGGCATCTGACGAGTCGCTTCCGGTCGAATCGTAATCTGAATCAGAGACGAACGAGTGCCAAATCTCACGAAGTGTCCACAAGAAAGTCCAAACGGCCGTGAAAAAATATTGATGCGTTTGATATTCACTGGCAATTCAACAGCATTAATTAGGTCCAGCACTGCCAAAATGCCGTTTGTCCTCAGTAAATGTTGCATAGAGTAGTCCGACAGGTTTTGTACGGTAACAGTGCTTTCGGTGCAGTGGCGGCCAGTGGTCATGGCAAACAAAGCTTTTCGGCTACTGTCATCCAATGAGGTGGCCTCTAAATGATCGCAAACGGCGCTAACCGTTTTAGCGTGTAAGAATATGCCGAATGGTACAGCCAGACACAGGTGGTGACGTAATGCGAGCTGATGAAACAGCGACTTGAAGTTTGCCGTTGCTACTTTCAAAAATTCAGGCGAGAACAGATCGTGCGCGAAACGCAACAGAAGTATCAATAATACGTTCATCGTATGGTTGCGCGCACTGTCTCGCTTGCACTCAGCAGACCAGTGTTTACCGCCGCCATTGTCGTTCAGCAAATTCGGTAATATTTCATTATAGAAACTGTCGATGTCAACCAATAGCCAAAAGCGGCAGAATCCTGGGTGGAATAGGTCCGTAGCCGGCGGTCGTGGTCCGCGTCCAGTCAAAGTAACGTGATATTTGCGCAGCACTATTGCGAGGACATCGGCAGGAAACGAATGCGACATCTCGTCGTCCGGAACCAAGGAAGCAACCGTTGTAACGTCCCCGCCCTAAAAATCTCTAAATTTTCACGCCGCTAGATATTGCATTAACCTGAGGCCGATTTATGCTAAACTGAGAAGTAGACTGTAAGATATTTCATTTCAGCCGCGAATTCTACTAATTCAATCGTCAGAGACGGCTTAAACTAAAATTACATAAAAAACAGGTAACAGCAGTCCTTCTGTAGCCTTCAATCCATTAAGGGAAATATAAATCATCTAATAATTAGCCAATGGAAAGCCATACGTGACGAAAGGAATAGTAGAAGTATATTTTGTAACGAACTGTATAGAAGACCGCAACTTTTGTACGCACATATAGCATAAGAATATTCGCGAGACGAACTCGCTTAGGTACGAACGTTCAACGTGACATCATCGCGACGCTACGCATCACGCCACCGAGAACGGCGTCCGGTCCCCCGAGCTTATCGGAGAGATAAGCCGAGGCGTAGAGACTTCCCTTTGCTACCGGCCGACTCGAGACCACCGTGCCTCTACGGAATTCGGCGCTGCGGCCCGACCGCCGTCGGAAACCGTCGGAACCGTACGAAGCTCCTGCTGGAGCCCTATAAAAGGCGCGCTCCCGGCGCGCTCCCTGCTTTTTGTCTGAGGATTTTCTACGACCCACACCGTCTCGTAAGCGCAGCCGCGCTAACTTTTCGAGGACTTCCCAGCGTACCATCCGTCACTGTCCGAGGACATCATACATCATACATTCTCGTTATATTATTCAAGTCTACGTTCGCGCAGCTGCGTGAACATTTTATCGGGAGTTATATTTTACCGAAGCCAGCGAGCTCCATTTATCCCGAGATTCTCTACGACCGACCTGCGTGCGGAACTGCAGCGACAGCGTGCCCAGGCGAATTCTATCACGACCAGCGGATCCCTACAATAAGCGACCGTGAGTCTAATACTTGTCCCCTTTTTCCTCGTACTCAGACACTAGTCCGGTAGGATCCGAGCGACCACCTATCGTTAAAATTACTATTATTCTCAATACATTTATTACTCTGATTTTATATCGTATATTGTCATTCATTCTTATATTGTCATTTATTTTACACTGTCGCATATTCTATATTACTGCATATTGTATTATTGCATTACTACTCCGATTTTTATATCGATACTGATTCCATATTGTCACATGTTCTATTTTTCAACATATTATTCTTAATACAATTACTATTCTAATTCTGATATTGTCATATATTACCTACTGTCATTTATTTCATATTGTCATACATTATATATTTTTGTGTACATTGTAACGTCCCAGCCCCAGAAACTTCAATTTTTCGCAATCATTACAGTATATAAACTCCGCGATAACCAGAGGCCGATTTGTGCTG
>NW_022639935.1:25979-26357 GCF_010583005.1 Odontomachus brunneus | reverse complement strand
CCCCCCTCGGAGGACCATGGGTTAGAACCGGCCTATAATACCTACTACTTTTCTCTCCAATTTTTACAATATGATGTCCCCGTGGAGGTTGAAAGTTATCCTCATCATCTTCATCAGATGGGTGATCAAAAAATATTTCCCACATTTCTAGTACATCCATTTTTTTCTAAAAATGTTTAATTGTAATGAGTATTAAAGTATAAAATAAATAACTCAAATAATGTTAAAAAATATAATGTTAATAATATAATGTTAGTAACATTAAAAAACGTTTGTAGAATTACATACAATTTAAAACAAATTGTGCAAACAAATCTATCTTGTTTTGTCATCAATATACCCTAATGGCATAATTTATTGTGGACTTGCACATGCACG
>NW_022639935.1:25670-25969 GCF_010583005.1 Odontomachus brunneus | reverse complement strand
TGACGTCATACCCCCCTCGCCCGTGGTACCCCCCGCCCCTCACCCCCCCTCGGAGGACCATGGGTTAGAACCGGCCTATAATACCTACTACTTTTCTCTCCAATTTTTACAATATGATGTCCCCGTGGAGGTTGAAAGTTATCCTCATCATCTTCATCAGATGGGTGATCAAAAAATATTTCCCACATTTCTAGTACATCCATTTTTTTCTAAAAATGTTTAATTGTAATGAGTATTAAAGTATAAAATAAATAACTCAAATAATGTTAAAAAATATAATGTTAATAATATAATGTTAG
>NW_022639935.1:24975-25660 GCF_010583005.1 Odontomachus brunneus | reverse complement strand
CGCGCGAACTTTCATCGCGGGGCAAGCTTACCGCGTCCTGTGTGCAGGAGCCATTAATCGATTCGATTCTTTTCCTAACAAATTTAGGGAAAAAGGGTTCGTGCTGCTTGCATGTTTCATACTTTTTGCTCTTAAAAAGATATGGACGCCTAATCAGACGTTTGGAAGAAACAATCGAGTTGGTTATCTCGTTTTTGCTTCTTCGAAACATTCCAATATACTTTTGTCTAGTTTTAAATACCAAAAGTGCGAAAAGTGCAAACAACACGAATAAGCTTATTTTTGGGGAAAGAATTGAATCGATTCAGAATCGGGCATCTCTACTAGCCACACACACTTTTCGTAACAGTAACCGTAAGACGTAACGTAAGAATTGACCAATTACGATCGAGTATTCATAAAAATGGCGACCTTACGACTCGACGATTCACAACATGATTGGTCAATTCTTACGTTACGTCTTACGGTTACTGTTAAGAAAATGTGTGTGGCCAGCTTAAGCAGTGGGTTAAGCAGAACAATACCGTGACAAATACACGAGATAATAATTTTGTAAAATTGTATTATTGATTATAAAATCAGCTGATGTTATTTTCTAAAATTTTATTTATTCTTAATTAAAGAATTATATAACCATTAAAATATATATTACATTTTTCAAACATTATCCTAAAGTAAAAAGTTA
>NW_022639935.1:24191-24739 GCF_010583005.1 Odontomachus brunneus | reverse complement strand
ATATTTGTGATTTCTATTTTACCATGTAAAAGATATTTTGTGTGTGTGTCCGTGATCATAAATTGCAGTTATCATTAAAATACATGAAAAACATATTTCTTTAATTGTCAATAACATACTTTTTCATTTTTTCTTCAAATAAATTATTACATTAAAAAAAATTATATAACTTTGCTATCATATAAAAATCAATAATTTTTGAAATATCAAGAAAAAAATCTGATTTGTAAGGAAAATATAAAAACACAAAATAAGATATTTATATAATTTGATACCAAATTTGTATTTATTATATTATATAAAAATATATAATATTTATATAATATATTTATATAATAAGATATATATATAATAAGAAATATACAGGGTGTTCGGAAAGTACCGGGACGCCCGAATATCAGGAAAAATATAAGTTTTACAAAAAAATGTTTCAGACAAAAGTTGTGGCGTTTAAAAAGATGTATTTACTGATCACATCAGTTTGACCTTGGGTTGCGTAGCGAAGGTCAGGTCAAGGTCACATTAATTTTTTTAAATGGAACACCCCA
>NW_022639935.1:19624-22736 GCF_010583005.1 Odontomachus brunneus | reverse complement strand
TCTCGAGATGTGCTATAAGAATATGCAATGAAAAATGGGGTGTTCCATTTAAAAAAATTAATGTGACCTTGACCTGACCTTCGCTACGCAACCCAAGGTCAAACTGATGTGATCAGTAAATACATCTTTTTAAACGACACAACTTTTGTCTGAAACATTTTTTTGTAAAACTTATATTTTTCCTGATATTCGGGCGTCCCGGTACTTTCCGAACACCCTGTATATATATAATATGTATTAAGTTGTTTATTTTAATTTTGTTATAAATTTGCATTTCTCTCATTTTTTATGTATATATAATCTGATTATACATAGGTACTAAAGAAAGGCAGAAGATAATTGGACTTCTTAGACGAAGAGGCGATCACTTATATAATACAAATCCTACATATAATAAGGGAGAACTTATAGTTTGTAGAAGACCAGGGAAATCTAAAGCGAGAATTGCATGTGATTTCATCTGTTGTGCTGGATGCAAGGGTTATTTTACAAAAAATAATATTCTTCATCATTTAAACAATGTACACAAAAAGTTGTTGGAAGATCTGTAAAGATATTCGGAAGAAAATTTGAAGGTCGAATACACGAGTGTGCGAATTCTATTCTCAGAAATACTGTTTTCCCTGTTTTGAGGGAGGATAATATTATCAGATTAATTAGATATAACTTCTAATTATTTATGGGAATAAATTATGTGTCAAATATAAGCACCAGCATCAACAAGATATGTTAAGATCCCGTCTAAGTATATTAGGACGATTTTTATAAGCTCTTAGAACGATTAATAAGAAAGTGACCGATTTCTATAGTATCTATCATCCATCGATATACGATGATTGTATTGTGGCGGTAAATCAAGTGGCTGGCCTTAATACGAGTACAAAAGTCTATGCAGCTCCTTCTGTTGCATCAAGGCTTGGTACACTTTTAAAACAAATAGGAAATCTAGCTATCGCCGAATGTATAAAACGAAATACAATGGATAAAAAAATGGATATAGAAAATTATTTAAAGTTGCTACAAGAAGATTTCAACGTTACTGTTAATAAAACTGTTGAAGAATCTATATTACAAGCTAAGCGTCGTCAGTTACAAGAATTATCTTCATTAGATGACATAAAATTATTACACAATTTTCTACAAAATAATAGACGCATTGCATTTAACCAGCTCAATGAAGAATTTACTTATACTAGTTGGCGGCAGTTAGCGCAATTTACATTGGTGTTTGTCCAAGTATTTAATAGGCGACGAGCTGGAGAAATAGAACGTATAACTATCGATTATTATAAGCACCACGAAAGAATAAATGAAGAAACGAATCCGGATTTATATAAATCCTTATCAAATGAAGCTCGAAATGTAAGTATTTACCTAATTATTCTTCATACAGTTAATGCATTGAGATATTATAAGAAATTTAAGATAGTAACTAGTAATAAAAAATCTAATACAAATATTCGTTTATTTATACAATTATTATTAAATTACAATTGAAAGAATAATTGTATATAGAATAAATGAAGTATTTGCTTGCATCGGAAGAAGTAACTTATTATGTTTAAGGAAGCAAGTTATACTACTTTTAAATTACATCCAAGTAACACATTTTAAACGAAAGAAATTTAAAATGAACAAATAAGCGTATTAGCATTCCTAAAGTGAGTTTTTTTTTTAAGTATATTGGCTCGCGTATGTGTGAGACTTAACTTTTCAGCTTAACCTTGTATTTCAAATGATTAAGTCAGAATAGCAATTTTTAATCATTTTACACTATGACAGAATGTAATTTATATGTCTGTTAAGATTATTGCATTACATTCTTGTATTATTGTAATACATTCTTGAATTGATAAAATAGCATTCTATCATTTGCGCATTAAGTTGCATATTTCAAATTTACACTTCATATATTAATTTAAAAAAAAATTGCTTTATAAATGCCTAGAAGTTTATTTATTCATTTCAATTTCTTTCGTTTAAAATGTACTGTTTGGATATAATTTCAAAGTAATGTGTCATAAGTTGCTCTTTTAAATATTAGTTACTTCTTCTGATAAAAGCAATTACTTGATTCATTTTATATGCGACTGTTCTTAATTATAATTTAATAATGATATTTTATAAGATTTTTAATAAGTGAATACTTGTGTAACTGATGGAATGTGCGATTTCATATATTTCAGATAGCGAGGCAGTACATAAGATTCGTTATTAGAGGAAAATTAGGGAGATCTGTTCCTGTTTTGTTGGATTGTGAAATGGCTTGTTGCATAAATTTACTCTTACGTTATCGCAAAGAAGCAAATATATCTCGAGAAAACCCTTATATATTTGCTTTACCAGGTTATGACAAGAAACGTTTTAAGTATTTGAGAGCCTGCGATTTATTACGTACATATTCCTTAGATTGTGGGGCAAAAATGCCTCTTAGATTACGAGGTACAAAACTTCGCAAGCATATTGCAACACAATGCATTACATTGAATTTGTCAGATCCTGATATAACAAACTTAGCTGATCATTTGGGTCATGAAAAAAGTATTCATATGCAACATTACCGTCAGTCTATTCCGCAAATAGAAATGTCCCGATTGCTTAAAATAGCACAAGGAGAGTTTGATAATATTGAGCAAGGAGAACAAGAGAACTCATATAATATAAATAAAACTGATCTGGTAATAAATGAGATAGCAAACAATTCCACTGATAGTGATAATTCTGATATAGATTCAACTTGTGACACCGTAAACAAAAGGAAAAGACGCAGTAGTAAGTGTATAAATATAACCTATCATTTGCGAATTGTCGTACTTTAAATTTACTTTATATATTAATTAAACTGAAAAAAAATTTAATTTACGAATTCTATATTTTGATATGGTTATATTAGGACCTTAACTTAGTTTCCGCCCAAAAAATACTGAGAAAAAGCATTTATTGTAAAAAATTTATTTAAATTATTTCAATGAAAGTATTTTCCATCACTTTCTACAACTTTTTGCCATCTTTCTGGCAACTGGGCGATACCATCTCGATAAAACGATGTTTGTTTCGAAGCAATCCATTCGTCCACCCATTCTCGCACTTCTTCAACATTTCGGAAGCGTGT
>NW_022639935.1:16574-19189 GCF_010583005.1 Odontomachus brunneus | reverse complement strand
TTTTTTCAAATCAAAATAGTGCAAAAGCACATGTCGAAAAAACACTTTATCGCGTTCCATTTTTCACAAAGCAAAAGAAATTGTTGTTTAGGAAAATAATTGTGTATGCTGACTGAATGTTATCGAGAAATGTCGAAATTAATCACAAACTACCTGTTTCGTTAGTAATGACTACTAGAACTGTTTGCATTGCCATCTAACATTTGCGGGCGGAAACTAAGTTAAGGTCCTAATATGTTGATTTTAAATTAATCATGTTTAAAGTGTATTGGTTGGATATAATTTCAAATAGTGTATGTTAAGGATTATATTTTAACGATTATGTTCTTTATTATATAAATGCGCGATTTCTTATGCATTTTAATATTTTACAGCATCACCATATGGTTCTACAAAACGCATTAGGTGGACGAAAGAAGAGTGCGAAATAATAACTACAACATTTGAACGCGAAATGAGGGAGCGACGTTTACCCTCAGGAAAACAGATAGTGGAGACTAAAATGACGAACAAGTGTTTAAGTCGCCGTTCTGTACCACAAATTAGAAGCTGGATTCACAATCAAATTTCCAAAAAATATAAACATGTTAATGTAAATGTAAGTGCAAATAATAAATGTTAATAGTATGTAATATGTTCTTTTTTCTTTATAAGAGAGGATGTCCCAGGCAGCACCATAATGATACTAGGTTGATTCAACGTCGGAATAACTAATGAGTCGTTGAATCAATGTTGATTCAATCTTCGTCGACGTCGAATCAACTTTGAATCAACATGTGGTTCTGACTGGGGTATGTATCTAGCGAACACCAAAGAAAAACAAAATAATCAAAATTATTTCAATAATGTCTAAAAATCAGTTTATGCTTCTCGTTGCTAAGCAATCTTCAAAAGTAAGCCATTTTTCTTTATACAGAGAAAAGCCTATCGCTTCTCGTGCGCTCATTAGCTGATATAGTTTAATTCCGTGTTAGGCAGGTAGAACGAATTCAATTTAATTTGTTCTAATTGCATACTACGTATATCAAGAAAATTTTTAATCTACCTGTATATATATTAAAACATTTAATTACATTCATTGTTCATACTTTTTGGTAATATGGTGAATTTTTTAACTTCTTTATTTTTGTGTACTCGAAATGCCTATCTATCTTTGATTGTAAAGTTCTAGAATAATAACAAAAGCTTTCCTGCACCTACAGGTTTAGAATTTTTAATTTGTAAACGAATGTTGTCACAAATTTCCTGTCCAGAAACATTGAATAATGTATGTAGGCTCTTCACTGCACTATTGTCAGATATTGATACATTTGAGTTTACATTAACGTTGTTTCTTTCTTCTGAATTTTCTAAATGTTCATTCGAGTTATAATCAGGATCCTTTGTTACGCTGTCATTGTCACTAATGTAAACAGAATTTTTATTAAAAGATATTTTATTGATTTCATGTAAACTTACTTTTCATGAAATTAATATTCATTTTATTTCATGATTTTATGTAAATTTATTTACTTCTTTTATCATTTTTATGGCATAATTATAATCCAATAATGTCTTACCTCCAAAGAATGTCTTCACTTTCTATATTATCATTATTATTATTTTTATTATTATTAAAGTTTTTAGCAGACACCAGAATATTATCAATTACGTCAAATTCTTCTATATTAGTAGATTCATTCAATATATCAAAAAAATCTGTAATATCCAAATTAGTTTCTAACATAAAAACATTATCAGTCATACATGACATAGATTGTGTAACCTCAGTCTGGTTAATTGTGACGTTATTTGTATCACATAAAGTATTTTCCGATAGTACGTTGGATGCATTTGAAGTTCGGGTCAGAATATGTGCACCTTGATTAACACCAGCTATAAAAAGATATTAATTGCCAAGTTAGAAAGTAGTAGAAATAGTAATCGTACTATATGTTATTCTTTTACACTTTTATAATAATCTGAAATAATATAAAAAAAAACTAGTGATTATAACGCATATGTATTTGTGACACATCATTACTTACTGTAAAACAAAGGGTTACTTTCCCGTTAAAGAAATAAATAAAAAATACATTAAGATTTATGCATGATCAATGTGCTAATGATGTAAGATCAAAGGGAAAAAATATACAGGAAAAAGTTGCATACTAATTCTTAATGCAAATTATTACTTTTTAATGAAAGCATAAATGTTTGACAGTGTGTGTTTAACACTATCATATAACATATTTTTCTCCCATTAAAAAGTAAAAATTATTCGCAGTAATAATATGCATATGGATTTTACTTGCCTATACGAGGGTGGTCTGAAAAGTTTCCGACCTCAACGTGAAGATAGCAGCACTTGTAAATAAAAGCTAGTGAATTTCGTTGTTCATCTGTTGACAGTTACTCACCGAAGTTTCAGCCATTTTGGACTCGCAGTTGTTATGTAACAGTCGTTTGAGTAAGTTGATGTGAGTGTTTTTGTGAAAATGGACAAAATCGAGTATCGAGCTGTCATTAAATATTTGTTTTTGAAAGGCAATACGCCTACGCAAATCAAAGATGAGTTGGATTCTGTGTATGGGGACTCTGCACCATCATTTACGACAGTGAAATTTTGGGCCGCT